>NC_064861.1:39688092-39903092 GCF_024139225.1 Suncus etruscus
GTTCTGAGGCGAGAGATGGTGCCTGCGAGTAGAAAGCTTGTTTCCTACAAAACAACTCTTGTGATGGAGAGATTGTATAGTGAGTAGGGTAGCTTGTCTTGTTTGTAGCTAACCTGAGTTCCATCCCCTGCACTCCTTATGGTTCCCCAAGCACACCAGGATTGATCCCCAACTTCAGAGCCCTGAGCACCACCGGGTGTGGCCCCCAAACAAAAACACTGTGGCCCAAAGGTACCAGTCTTCTTTTTTCTTGGGGTGGGGGAGACATCTGGCAGTGCTCAGGCTTATTCCTGGCTCTTTTGCTCAGGACTCAATCCTGGCACGGCTCAGGGGCAATGGGAACTAACCTCAGGCATGGCACTTCTGACACAGGTGATCAAGTGACCACACTGGGCTCCCCCCACAGAGAAGTTTGCTGGATCTGCAAAGCAGTCTGCCTTGCCCTCTGCCCGGTCTCCTGATCTCCTGAAGTCCCATGACAAACCTTTGCCTTCTGTTTCTCCTTTTCTGGGTTATGTGCTGATGTTGGCAATGAATCTGCCTTGGTGGTCACCTGTCACTTGAGTCCCTTTGATCCGGCCTCGAGGGGGTCATTGGAGAGGAGTGGATGGCCCAGGTTCACAAAGGGACATCAGATTCTTTTTTGTTGTTGATGTTTCTTGACCACACCCAGAAGTGCTCGGGCTACTCCTAGTTCTCAGCTCAGGAATCACTCCTGGCAGGGTGCTGGGGACCATATTGGATGCTGGAGATGAAACGCGGATGAAATCTGGGTTGGCCTGTGCATGGCAAGCGCTTTCCATGCTGTAGTGTTGCTCCAGCCCCTAGCCCAACTTCTTTTATAAATGACACTTAGGAGCTTGTGTGTGACTCCATTGCAGAGTCGGTTCTCTGCACTGTGTGCCCCTAGTGTGGGGAAATGGGTATCCTGGGTGCTGTGAGAAGCAGGAGCTGCTGGAGAAAGGAGGGGAAGCTCATCTTGGAGCTTCAACTGGGCCTGTTGCTTGGACTCCCCCTCAGCTGAGCAGTTGAGAGACTAATGGGGGGAGGCAAGAGCTTGTAAGCAGCAGCTGGCTATGATCCCACCAGACTAGGCTGCTATAGTATCCCTTACTTTGTCTTGAGATTTCAGCGTGTCTGCCCAGAGTTCTCTCTACAGCTTCTTGAAAGCACGGACTGGCCAGTTCTACAGTGGGGCCCCGCTGTGTGCTCTGCGTGAAGTCACTGGGGCCATTTGCATGCAGGAGGCACATGTATCTAAGGTGAGGCTGATGGATGGTGGTGCTCTCCGCAGGGTCACCTCCCTGTTGCCTCTTTTTTTTTTTGGGTCACACCCGGCGGTGCTCAGGGGTTACTCCTGGCTGTCTGCTCAGAAATAGCTCCTGGCAGGCACAAGGGACCATATGGGACACCGGGATTCGAACCAACCACCTTTGGTCCTGGATCGGCTGCTTGCAAGGCAAACGCCGCTGTGCTATCTCTCCGGGCCCTCCCTGCTGCCTCTTATTACTAGAGAGTTTGATTTGTAGGCCTTGAGAAGACAACCATGACTGCTGCAGGGTGAGCATGGAGGGCTAGTCTGGCACATGGACCCTATGCTGAAGGTCATTCTTGCCTTGGACATGATGGGCCAACCCCTCATCACTTGTCCCCAGTCCTCTCACCATCTGTGTGCTTGCAGCCCATAGAACACCCCAAAATCAGCCCTTAGGCATTTTCAGGGAATGTGATTGGAGCTGGAGAGATTTCTTGGAGATTAATTGGCTCCAGGGAGTCCAGACACTAGCCAACTGCTGACCCAGTTTTGTCATTTTCGCAGTAAGCACAGCTGCCATGGAACTGCCTTAGGAGGGCCCCAGGCTAGGCTGGAGGGTCATTCATGGCAGAACAGGCTGCTTGTCCTGGGATGCTGCTGGACTGGCACCTGAGAGGAGTGAGTTCCCCTGAGTAGAACTGTTCAGCACCCCTGGGGTTTGGATTCAAGGCCCCTCCTCAAGCAGTGTTGCTCCTCTGGTTGCCTCAGAGCCCATATATGTTGGTGTCTTTCCTCTCTTCTGGCCCCTGATAACTCTGTCTCCTGGGCTGTAGTTCCTGTTGGCTCTTTCCCATGTCTTCTGCTCACGTGATGCTGCAGCACAAGTGATCCCATAGCACTGGGCCTGCTCAACCTGGTGGGTGTTTGGGTCCCTGTGCAGGTGCCTCTGTGCTGACCCCAGGTTCTGCCTGATAAGACCCACTTGCTGCTGCAAGCCTATACCCAGGTCTTAGTCAATTGATGTGTTTGCTTCAAGAATAGAATCCTCAGCTTGAACAAGCAATTTCAACTTGTGTTTATAAAGTGCATTGAATTTTGTGTGTGTGTGTGTGTGTGGTTTTTGGGTCACACCTGGCAGTGCTCAGGGGTTATTCCTGGCTCCAGGCTCAGAAATTGCTCCTAGCAGGCACGGAGACCATATGGGATGCTGGGATTCAAAACGATGACCTCCTGCATGAAAGGCAAACGCCTTACCTCCATGCTATCTCTCCGGCCCCAAAGTGCATAGAATTTTTATTTCTTAAACACATCCTAAGTGAAAGTAGTTTTCCCTGTCCTTTGTTGTTTTGATGACTGGGATTCATACATAGGCTTGGTTGGACTGACATACTTCATCCTGGGCCTCCTGGGGGGGTCACATGTGGTACTTGTTACCTATGTGTGTGTGCGGGATGGGGGGGGCATGTTTATACACAGCACCTGGGCTTGCACGTAATTGGTCAGGGATCCCTGAGCTAAGTGTGGGAGGGGTCATGGTCACACCCAGCACCTGGGCTTGCACACATCTAGTCAGGGGTCCCTGTGTATGTGTGGGAGGGATGTGTGTTCACACCCAGCACCTGGGCTTGCCATTTGAGACTGTGCAAGTTAACCTCACCTTAACCTAGAGGTCCCACGAAGCAGATCTGGGAGTTGCACTACACCTGAGGCAGCTTCTTGATCTACTCAGCATTTCCCCAACCCCCACTTCCCTATTAATGGATTGTTAGTATTCCACAATGGCCCTGTGACTGCAGCCATCCAGACTAAAATCCAGACTAGCTGAGCAACAGTAATGTGAGGGTGCTCCCCAGAACCCAGGAGCCTGAGTGACGTCGAGGTACCCCAGAGCCCCAGGAGGGTTCTGTGTCCTCAGGATCTGAGTGGTTGTGACTCTTGGTGCCTCCAGCACATCCCTGCCACACTTGTCCTCTGTGGGCATTGACAACAGCTAGGCAACAGCACTATTTCCCCAGCTCCTCATCCTTTTGGGGTCAGGATACCACCACCAATCTTGTAGAGTCAAGTCCTCTGGACTCAGGGAGACCCAGCAGAGGCTTTCCTAGGGCCTTCCGCTTGACCGAGATAATATTCTCCCCAGCCTGTTCCAGAGGCCCAGCAGGCCAGCTGGGATCTTGACTTGCACTGGTTCCTCTTGTGTTACTGAAGACAGAACCCAGGGCATTTGTTCCTGAAATGTGACCCAGAAAAGCAGCCTGAGCACAGCCCCACCTGCCCTATCTCTGAGGTGTTTTAGCAATTGCCTCTAGCCAGAACCTGAACTCTTTTTGCCTAGGAGCTTCCAAAGACAGGAAGGATAGAAATGAGATGCTGAGGCTGTGTGCAGCCCGCAGAGATCCATTTTCCAGTATGGGTTCAAGTCTGTCTGCAGAACCAGACTTAAGCTGCGGGCCATAGAGATAGCATGGAAGTAAGGTGTTTGCCTTGCATGCAGAAGGTTGGTGGTTCGAATTCCGGCATCCCATATGGTTCCCTGTGCCTGCTAGGAGCGATTTCTGAGCATAGAGCCAGGAGTGACCCCTGAGCGCTGCTGGGTGTGATCCCCCAAAAACAAACAAACAAAAAGAAAACAAACAAACAAAAAAAGATTTAAGCTGCTCCAGTGGGAATGTTGAGAGGGCAAGTGCCCCCACACTAAGGTCAGAGGGCACAGGGCATTTCCAAGGGGTTTTCCCTGTGGGACTTGCCTTTAGACACATTTACTGCTCCAGAGAGGCAGTTCATTCCTCAGAATGTCTTATGGAAATGGGTCAGGGCAGGTGGATCTAGGAACAAAAACCAGTTTGTGATTCTATTTTAAACTCCTTCTGCTCAGCAGACCAGAGTCCGGTTACTTAGCTTGTATTAAGCAACACTAGATACAGTTCAGTCCAATGTGTCTAAGCCTGTGGCAGTGTCCCTTCACCCCATACCTCCAGGCTGGGTGTGCTGCTGGTGTGCTTGTATGTCCTGGGTGGCCATGGACGGCAGATGGGCCTAGCTGCCTCTCTCTCTGCCCAGCAGTGAGAAAGCAGTCAGGCATTCCTCTCAACTACTGGACTCAGCAGGCTCCCAGCCAGTTTGTCAGTGCTCAGTGTCAGGAAGGGGACAGGACTGAAATCCAGGTGACAGTTGGAAAGTAGAGCCCGGTGTTGCCCCTGGACCTGTAGAGATCATGTGACAGTCCTGCAGACAGAAGTGTCTAGAAGACCCAGACAACTCCCATTTCATCTCCGGGCATGGCTGGCTCCGATGCAGGGCCCCCAGACATGAGAGCATTGTCTATGCTCATGCTAGGCAAGAGCCTCCAGCCTGGAGCTGCTGAGGCAGGTGGGGTGTGCAGGGCCACAGGGCTGGGGCCTCAGCCTAGTCCTGGGGTTTCTCCATGGTGAGAAGTGTGTCCACCATTGCCGGCTGCTGCTCGGGGTCACTGAGGAGCTGCTCACATCTCTGTTCACCCCTGGTGCGCGTCCAGGAAGGGGAGTGCAGACAGGTGGCCCGGGGCAAGGGCTGCAAACCTAGCAGTTGAGGAAGCATCAGCTGTGCTGAGCTCAGCCCACAAGGGGGTCTGACATACATGGGTCACTCAGAAAAATGTGCTGTCCTCTGGGGTTGTTCTGCAGCCAATGCCTTCAGTATGCCCATTTTCAGAAGGAGCCCTACTGAGTCCCTAACCTATGCCTGGACCCTCACCTTAACCCTTAGCCCTGAACCTGCTATAGGAACTTCGGAGGCAGGGAGATGGTCCATGAGCCTCACAACCCCCACTGGCTACCAGGACTTTGGGTCTTGGGCCAAGGACACTCTTCCATGGAACCAATGGGTAACCAAGTCAGGACTGAGGAGAGGGCCAGCACTGGACAGTGCCATAACCCTTAAGTTCACCCTGAGTAAATTGTGTGGATTTGGCTTTTTGTTGGTGTTTGAAGACAGCAAAACTGAGGACCGGTAGCCTTATTGGGGGGGGGGTCATTTCCCCCAGTGAAACAGATAGGGACTTACAACACAGCTGTGTTTGTGTGTGCAATTATGTGTATACTGTGTGAACATTACTATGTGCGCATCTGTGTTAATGTGTGTGCTGTGGGAACATACAAGCGTGTACAACTGTGTTTATGTTGTGTGGATATGTGCATATACCTGTCAATGTGTGCACATGTGTGTGCCATGTGAATATGCACACATGTATACCTGTGCTAATGTGTAGTGTGAATGTGCATGTACACCTGTTAGTTTGTGCACATATGTACTGCGTGAACACGCATGCATACCTGTGTAATGTGTATGCACATTTGTGTGCTCTGAGCATGCATTGGGTATACACCTGTGCTAATGACTGCATGCTTGCATGTGTTTGGTGCCCATTCATGTGACTATGTATACACAACAATGCATGTGTGCATTGTTTTCATGTACACTCGTGACCAACAGATGTGAATATACATGTTCATCCATGTGGGGATGGAACCCAGGTCCTCTTCCAGAAAGGGTAAATGAATTGGTGCAGGGGTAGCAAGTGCTTCTTTACCCACACTGTTTCAGACCAGAGATATTTGTGGGGGAATGGTATTCGGTTCCCAGCACCCACCCCCCCAGTACCTACCCCTGGCACCTGCCCCACCAACACCTGTCCCTCCCAGCATCCATTGTGCCAACCTGCCGGCAACTCGCTGCTCTCATCATCCGAGTCGGCAAAGACCTCAGCCAGTTCCTGGTCAGACATGTCGGTCAGCTCGGTGAGGTCCAGGAGGTCAAAGTGTACCTCCAGGGAAGAGACGCTGCTCAGGGGCTCTGGGAGCAGGGTTTCATGTTATGAGGGTCCCCAGAAATTCAGGGGAACCCCCACTCTGGGCAGCCTCCAGCTCCTGTGTCCACACTGAAGCCTCCTTCACAAGTAGCAGAGGCCTAGGGAGCACAACACAGGGAAGAGCCTCCCAGTTCCCATCCCTAGGTTCATGGGCCGTAGGTCAGTCATACTTACGTCGCCTCTCTGTGATGTGCAGGAGTCCTGGTGCGGGCGTCAGCATGCCCACCTCCTCCTCGGCCACGGGCGAATGACAGCTGCCACCTTGTGCAGGGACTGAGGTACCTAAGGGAGCTGGCAACACCTCCACCTCCTTAACTGTTTCTGAAACAAAGGTGACATTACCTGAGTCAGCTCCCACAGCTGACACTCAGAAGGTGGGCAGGGCCTTGAGGTCTGGGTAACTATTAGCAGCAGATAGGGGCCAGGATTTCTTGGGAAAGGAACACTGGACATCAGCTTCTCACCCTGGATCCCACCTGATCATGAACAGTGCCACCTCACCTGGCCTGCCCCAGGGACTCCACCATGCTCCTTCAGGCACCTGTCTGCTCTGCTGGAATTCTAGGCTCAGTGGCCACCTTCGAGCCTGCTTTTGGTCACCCCCACCTTTTTTCCCCAGAGTGGATTGCGCCTGGCCTCTAAATTGCTCTAAATGGCCTCTAAATATCAAAATCTGATGTGGGGGGCTGGAGAAATAGCATGGAGGTAAGGCATTTGCCTTTCATGCAGAAGGTCATCAGTTCGAATCCCGGCGTCCCATATGGTCCCCCGTGCTTGCCAGGAGCAATTTCTGAGCATGGAGCCAGGAGTAACCCCTGAGCACAGCCAGGTGAGACCCAAAAACAAAAACAAACAAAAAAAACAAAAAACAAAAATCTGATGTGGGCCAGAGAGATATTTCAGTGGGTAAGGCGTTTGCCTTGCACGTGCCAGATCTGGGTTTGATATTTGACAACACATATGATTTTCAGGTCTCATCAGGAGAGGGGGTAAACAGTGAGCACTGCCAGGTTTGTACCCCCAATGATCTATCCTTCCAATCATCTGCTGACTCATCCAACTACCCACCCACCCACCCACTCATAAAACACCCATCAACTTCTATCCACAAATTCAACTATCCCTTCATCAGATGTTCATTCACCAATCCATCTACCCAGCTACCCTTCCATTCATCCACCCAAATACCACCCACCTTTCCATCCACAAACTCAGGTATTTATCCATTCATCTGTCCATCCTTCCACCCATGTATCAATACAGCAATTGATCCATCTATTCATCTACCCATCCATTCACAACACCCACCACTTAAATCCATCCATCCATACCCCCACACTTCTGTCCATTCACCAAGTATGTTGTCCCTCCATCAACCCACCTATCTACTCATCTATCCAATCACCCTAAAACCGTCCCTGGCTACTGCTGGTAGGAGTGGATTTGCTGGGCCCCTGTGCTATACTGCTGACCTATTTCCCTGCGCATCCATGCTAAGAATTTGGTCTCAATTTTAAATTCCCTGCAGTACTCCCAGTGCTAGGCCCTGAGTACTAAGGAGTTTCTCCACACATACTCACCTGGGAAGAAGAAAATGAAGGAAGTGAATGACTGAATGTGCAGCCAACATGCAAGGACAGATGTATTCGGTGGGTGTGGGCAGACACCAGGTCTCTGAGTTCAGTGATCCTGAGCATTTCAAGGACTACAGGTGAGCCCCACAAGATCAGCCCTCAGAGTTGAGACTGTGCCCTGCTCCCTCAGAGTTGCACACTTGGAGTTGGCTGGGGTCTTGGGTGTTTCCAAAGGCACAAGTTAGGCCTCTGAAGAGGATTCCCAAACCCACATTCTTCTCAACTCCATGATGCTCACCTCCAACTCTTTTTTTTGGGGGGGGGGGGGGCGATACCCGGCGGTGCTCAGGACTTACTCCTGGCAGTCTGCTCAGAAATAGCTCCTGGCAGGCACAGGGACCATATGGGACACCGGGATTCAAACTAACCACCTTTTGGTCCTGGATCGGCTGCTTGCAAGGCAAACGCCGCTGTGCTATCTCTCCGGCCCCTCACCTCCAACTCTGATGTAAAGAGTTTTGTTTGTGGGAGGGTTTGGGCTACTCCCATCTCTGTGCTTGAGGATTTCTGGCAATGCTCAAAGGACTATATGGTTCCAGAAACTCAACCCAGGTCTGCCACAGGCAGGATTTTTCTCTCCAAAGAGATTATATTTAGGGTTGAGGGGCCGCCCAAAGGGTGAGCACATGCTTTGCTTGTGACCTGGGTTCAGTCCCCAGCACTGCTTGATCCCTGGAGCACTGCTGGGAGTTGATCCCAAGTACAGAATTATAAATAACCTCTGAGCACTGCTGGGTATAGCCTAAAAAATAAAGGAAGAAATAAATTATACTTAAACTGTTTAAGTGAAGAAATTAGTTTGGGCTTTTATCTTTATTTCTTCCTTTCTTTTTTTGGTTTTGGGCTATACCTGGTGGTACTCAGAGGCAGCACTCCTATATGCAAAGCATGCCCAGTATTTTGAGCTCTCTCTGGCCGGCAAAAATTGTATTTTCATTATGCCCTATATAAAACTTACCTTTTTAGGGCCAGGAATGTGGGTCACTGATTGAACATGTGCTTTGTATAAGTATGGGTGCCCTGTATGTATATGTTGCTGACAGTACACACACACACACACACCCCGAAAACCACCCTTTTAGAGATAAATTGGGGAACACACAGCTAGGGACGGGAATGGCTGGAGAGCAGCTCTGTGTATGGGAACCCTAGGTTCTGTCCCTGCCACATGTCCCCACATCACTGGGTATAGCTCCCAAATGGAAGAAAACAATGCAAAAACTTGTAGATGAACCGTCAAGATGTGCTACAGACTTGGAGTGCAGGAAGGCTGCCTGTGGTAGTCTAGTCTGGATGGGTGTGGGCAGGGCTCTCAGTATTGTCTATTGTATGTGACCCATGCCAGAGCATTTCCAAAAGACAGTGCCACTTACAAAGTCTGGGAAACTGCCATGGAGTGAGCCCCCTGCTCACTTGACAGGCCTGGGACTATGGAGTTGGTCTGTAGCTACCCAGTGGCTCTTGGTCCTCCACCCGACAAAAGAGGCCTTGAAGCCTGTGTCCCATAATCACAGCCTCCTTCTCACTCTGACCTCTCGCAGCCCTTTCTGTTGGGAGCCCATCTGCATAGGGGGAATGCCCACGGAGGCTCGCAGCCCTGAGCACCCAGCTAATGCTCTCCTGGGCTGCCCAGGGCCTGGCGACAGTCCCTGCTGTTCAGCTCTCCTCAACAAAGAGGACTCACACTCAGGAACCCTCGTGCGTGTTGCAGAGCCTGGAGGGAGGGTCACCAATGACCCACCTGCCCATTTCAGGATGAGGACAGAGCTGGGGTGTGTGTTTGTGTGTGTCAGGGCTCCCAGATGCTTGGAGCCAGCTCTAGGCTCCTAAAACCTCCCTGGGACAGGACCTACTGGAAGCCAGGATCTGGGCCAGGCTGCATTTCCCTCCCTAGTTCCTAGGCTGGAGCAGCGGACGCATCTGAGACAGGGTCCCTTCGGGTGGTCTCACCTCCCGGGTCCGGTCCCCACGAGCCGATGCGGTTCCCGACAGCGCGCAGGAACCGCCCCGGTTGGCCCCAGGAGCACCTGCCAGCTCTGCGGGGCAGCATCCAGGGCCGGGCCCCAGAACCCCCCTCTCCCGAGGAAGGCAGCGTCGGGGCTGCATCTTGCTGGCCCGGGGAGTGGCAGCTGCCGTGAACAAAGACCAGCGAGGCTTGGACCCCAACTCCCGGCCTCCGCCCGCACGCCCCTCCCCGGGCGCGCGTCGTGGATCTGGCAGGGCGCGGGGAAGAGCGCAACTCGGGGAGGGGGCACCGCCCAGGGCCCGAGCGCGGGAACCAAGGGGCGGGGATGCGCGGGCTAGGTCCCCGCATCCAGCCCGGTGTCCCCGCGGCCCCGGCCCGCACTCACCTCCGGGATGGGCGCCCTCGGGGGACTCCATGCGGCCGGTGGGGTCAAGTCGGGGCGGCGGCGTTGCTGTCGTCTCCCGGCCCGGGCGCCCCTGCAGCTGCGGCGGCGACTCGGCCCCGTCTCGGCGCGCGGCGCATCGGGGCGGCAGCAGCCGGGGAGCCGCGGCGGCGGCGGCGGCGGGAGGCGCGCGCGGGGCGGGGCGCGCAGCTGCTCGGGGCGCCCCATCCTCCCCGGAGGCCCCGCACAGGTGCGGCCGCGCCGCCGAGGCCCGTGCGTCCCCCACCCCGGTATTTGGGGGGCGCAAACCACGCGCCTGCGCCAGGCGGGACTTGGGGCCCACCGGTGGGCACGAGAGGGAGGTGGACGCGGTGCGCGCGGGCGAGGTCGGGACTCCGCAGTGCGGGCGAGGCTGCTGGGGGGCGCGTGGGTGGGCTGCGCTGCGGGACCAGGCGGGCAAGCTCGGTCCAGCCCCAGCCTGGGGAGCGCCTGGATTTCTGGCGGCGCGGGACGGGACGCACGGCCGCTCTTCTGCCCGCTGCCGCCGCCGCCGCAGAGGGCGTGTCCCGCTGGTCACCGGCCCAAGGTCACCGTCTTCTGGGCCCCCGCAGCCCCACTTCTGCGGGAAGCTCAGCAAGGCGCTAGGACGGAGATGAACTTGGCGTCTGTGCGGCTCTGCTGGCCTTGGACTCCCTGCGGCCAGGAGGGCTGAAGTCGGGACACTGACTGAAGACCACTGGCAGAAGACACAATTTTCTCAAAATGGTCAAAATCAGGCCTTTGCGTTTTCTTTTTGTGTCGCACCCTACAGTGTTCAAAGGCTACTCCCAGCACTGCTCTGGAGAACTTCAAGTTCCCACCCTCCTGTAAGCAAAGCATGATAGGACCTCTGAGTCAAATCTTTGGCCCGTGTTTCTCCCTCCTTCCTGCCTTCCCTCCCTTTCTCCCTTCCTATCCACCACTCCTCCTTCCTGCTTTCCTTCTCTCCTCCCTTCCCTTTTCCCTCCCCCTTTCCTTCCCTCCTTTTTCTTTTCTTTCCCCTTTTCTTTCTCTTCTTTCTTCTTTCTCTTTCTTCTTTCTTTCTTTCTTTCTTTCTTTCTTTCTTTCTTTCTTTGTTTCTTTCTTTCTTTCTTTATTTCTTTCTTTCTTTCTTTCTTTCTTTCTGTCTTCTTCCTCCTTCCTTCCTTCCTTCCTT
This sequence comes from Suncus etruscus, assembly GCF_024139225.1. NCBI lineage: Eukaryota > Metazoa > Chordata > Mammalia > Eulipotyphla > Soricidae > Suncus > Suncus etruscus. The sequence goes on from NC_064861.1 coordinate 39,699,371, forward strand.
CCTTCCTTCCTTCCTTCCTTCCTTCCTTCCTTCCTTCCTTCCTTCCTTCCTTCCTTCCTTCCTTTCCCTCCCTCCTTTCCCTCCCTCCTTTCCTTTTTTTTCTTCTTTCCTTCTCTCCTCTATTTCCTTCCTTTTCTGTTGGACTAACTAGGCCCATCCTTATTCTCCATTCCGGGTTCCTCCCTATTATTTACCCCAGGCTCCGGTCTGGATTCTTCCTAATAAAAATCCTGGCTCTCCATGTTAAAGGGTCTATTTAAAGGGTCCGGGAAAGCCCACCGCCTCAATAAAGACCACGAACCTTCAGAGAATGCAATCAGCAAAGTGAGGTTTATTAATCCAGAGCTCTAGGGTCCACCGTTTCCTGATGCAGCAGGTTCGATGGTGGAACCCCGAGCCTTAGAAAACCAGGGCCCTTATAGTAATCATTGTGAAAATAAGGTTTCAAACTTCAAACATTTCATTGGCTCACACAACTGTTACAATTCAAAACAACCAATAGTGCAAGCTGAAAAAGGTGCAATTTCTTAACTATCCAAAAGCACCTTTGACGTCAGCCGCCCTAGCCTTCGTCCTGATGGTCTGTAAAGATATGGCCAGTACCCTCTAGGTGACCCTTGAAAGGGTTCTGATCTGGCAGGGTGGAGGCCCTTGGGAGGGTCCTGATCTGGCCACCATGGACAGTGAGTTGTTTACTGCTTACTTGTCAGGGCCCTTAATAGCAAAAGGCCTATAATGGTGGAGCTAAGAGTCACTAAGAGTCAACTCAAGAATTTCTTTTTTTTTTTTTTTTTTTTGTGGTTTTTGGGTCACACCCTGCAGTGCTCAGGAGTTATTCCTGGCTCCAGGCTCAGAAATTGCTCCTGGCAGGCACGGGGGACCATATGGGGCGCCAGGATTTGAACCGATGACCTCCTGCATGAAAGGCAAACGCCTTACCTCCATGCTATCTCTCCGGCCCCCTCAACTCAAGAATTTCTAAAAGCAAGCGAAAATAGAAGCCAAAAAGCATGGCTAGTCCTCATTAATAATTATACCTATTATACCTAACTTATCCCAGCTTATTATTAGCCCTTACATTCCCCCATTTCTTTTAAGGGTCATTCCAATCTTGGAATGTTCACTATTGGGATTGTGGGTCATCTTGGCACAATTCTGTTTATCGTTGCCTGAGCAACATCACTTTCTTTTCATAATAAAGGCCTGACCCACAAATCTTTCATTCACAGTCTGGTTTTTAAGAAACCTTAGGAGACTCAACATGGAAATTAGGGCTTGCAGAATGCACCAATTCCTAGTCCAGGTTCAAACACAATGTCCAATCAGATGATGAGCTTGTCCTCTTTCAAATAAGGTGAGAACCTTAGGAGGGGCGAGCAGAAGTTCACTCTTTTGCCCAAATATGTCAATTTCCTGTTAGGAGAGGCCTAGGCTAATAGTTACCAGGGCAGCAGGTCAGTTGATATCTCAAGGTTAAATTCCAGATCAAGGGGATCATGAAGGTGCCTGAGGGAGAATTTCTTCTTCCTTCTTCTTCTTCTTCTTCTTCTTCTTCTTCTTCTTCTTCTTCTTCTTCTTCTTCTTCTTCTTCTTCTTCTTCTTCTTCTTCTTCTTCTTCTTCTTCTTCTTCTTCTTCTTCTTCTCCTCCTCCTCTTCTTCTTCTTCTTCTTCTTTCTTCTTCTTTCTTCCTTCTTCTTCTTTTCTTCTTCCTTCTTCTTCTTCTTCCTCTTCTTCCTCCTCCTCCTCTTCTTCTCTTCTTCCTTCTTCTTTCTTCTCTTCTTCTCCTCCTCCTCCTCCTCTTCTTTTCTTCCTTCTTCTCCTCTTCTCTTCTTCTCATCCTCTTCTTTTTCTTCTTTCTTCTTCCTTCTTCCTCCTCCTTCCCTCCTTTCCTACTTTCCTCCTCCTTCCCTCCTCCCTCTCCTTTATTCCTTCCTTTTCTTCTTCCCTCCCTCCTTTCTCTTCCTTCTTTTCTTCCTTCTCTCCTTCCTCCTCTCTCCCTCCCTTCCCTCCTTTTCCTCCCTCCCTCCCTTCCTTTTTTCCTTCTTCCCTTCTTCCAGTTCTCCTCTTTTTCCTTCCTTTGCCAGCAATTGAACTAAGTCTCATGCAAGTGATGTACTTTATCAGAGTCTTTTTTTTTTTTTTTTGGGCCACACCCGTTTGACGCTCAGGGGTTACTCCTGGCTATGTGCTCAGAAATCGCCCCTGGCTTGGGGGGACCATATGGGATGCCGAGGGATCGAACTGCGGTCCGTTCCTTGGCTAGCGCTTGTAAGGCAGTCACCTTACCTCTAGCGCCACCTTCCCGGCCCCATCACTGAGTCTTATCCCAATTTTTTTTGATCCCATATCCTCCTGGAACCTTCCATTCTTTCATGATTTTTTTTTTGGGCCACACTTAATGACACTCAGGGGTTACTCCTGGCTATGTGCTCAGAAATTGCTCCTGACTTGGGGAACCATGTGGGACGCAGGGGAATGGAACCGCAGTCCGTTCTAGGTTAGCCACGTGCAAGGCAAATGCCCTACCGCTTATGCCACCACTCTGGCCCTCCTTCATGATATTCTCCATCCATGTTCCTTCTAGTAAATCTGGGCAGGTTTGTGGCAGCTCTGCTAACAGCATGATGTAAATGATACAACTTTCAAGGCTGTGTCTTAGGAAAATTAATCTCTCACAGATGGTTCCCTGGAACTCAGCCCGAGACTGCTCACTAGTGCTCTGGTCATTAATAACCAACCAACCAGATACAAGTTCTCAGCCCTGGTGCACCTTCTTCTGTGGGAACATGTAGAACTGAGGTGGGCTTAAAGTGGGACTGAAGGTCTGTCCAGAAACAACATGGGGTTGATGTGTCATGTGGCCATGGTGACACTGAAGGTACTACTGAGAGCTAAACGGGCTAAAGAGAAGTCCTCTTACCAATGGAGGTCAGCTCACATCAGAGGCCAGTGTCTGGTTAACTTTTTTTCTTCTTTTTTTTTTTTTTTTGGGTCACACCCGCTCACGGGTCACTCCTGGCTGTACACTCAGAAATGCCCCCTGGCAGGCTCGGGGGACCATATGGGATGCCGGGATTCGAACCACCATCCTTTTTTTTTTTTTTTTTTTTTTTTTTTTGGTTTTTGGGCCACACTCGGCGTTGCTCAGGGGTTACTCCTAGCAGGCACGGGGGACCATATGGGACACCGGGATTCGAACCAACCACCTTTGGTCCTGGATCAGCTGCTTGCAAGGCAAACGCCGCTGTGCTATCTCTCCGGGCCCTCGAACCACCATCCTTCTACACGCAAGGCAAACGCCTTGCCTCCATGCTATCTCTTCGGCCCACTTTTTTGTTTTAACTTTTTTTTCTTCTTATGCACTTAATTTTTGCAGTGAACTGGAACACTTTATCTGCATAATCAAGAAGTGAGTCTTAAAACATTAAGAAGTGAGTCTTAAGAAGTTTCGGGACAATATGACTAGGTTAGGAGATGAATAGATTAGGAGGTCAGTGAATTGTGGGCAGGAGGCTGGTTTGATGTCCGACATGCATGATGCCCTAAGCATGGGCAGGGGCTACTCCAACAAAGCCAGAGCCATCATGTGTGGTACCAGAATAAAAGGTCAACTTGGTGGGTTTATGTGTATTAACGGTTTTTTTTTTTTTTTTTTTTTTTTTGGTTTTTGGGTCACACCTGGCAGTGCTCAGGGGTTATTCCTGGCTCCAGGCTCAGAAATTGCTCCTGGCAGGCACAGGGGACCATATGGGGCGCCGGGATTCGAACCGATGACCTCCTGCATGAAAGGCAAACGCCTTACCTCCATGCTATCTCTCCGGCCCCGTATTAACGGTTTTTTAAGTTTTTTTATTTTTTGGTTTTTGGGTCACACCCGGCAGTGCTCAGGGGTTACTCCTGGCTCTATGCTCAGAAATCCTGGCAGGTATGGGGGACCATATGGGATGCCAGAATTTGAACCACCGTCCTTCTGCATGGAAGGCAAAGACCTTACCTCCATACTATCTTGCCAGCCCCAACGTTTTTATTTTTATTTGGTTTTTGGGCCACACCTGGTGACTCTCAGAAGTTACTACTGGCTATGCACTCAGAAATTGCTCCGGTTTGGGGACCATATGGGATACCGGGAATCAAACCGAGGTCAGTCCTTCCTGGATCAGCTGCGTGCAAGGCAAACGTCCTTCTGCTGTGCTATCATTTATTATGTGATTTTGTCAGGAACTCAGATGCTATTTTTCTGGGTTTCTTTTACTTGTTTTTGGTTTTTGGGCCATACTTGGCGGTGTACAGGAGTTTCTCCTAGCTCTGCACTCAGAAATCACTCCTGGCAGGGGCCAGAGTGATAGCGCAGTGGTGGGTTGTTTGCCTTGCATGCAACTGACCCAGGACAGACCTGGGTTCGATCCCTGGTGTCCCGTATGGTCCCCAAAGCCAGGAGCAATTTCTGAACACAGAGCCAGGAGTAACCTCTGAGAATCACTGGGTGTGGCCCCAAAAACAAAACAAACAAACAAAAATAAATCACTCGTGGGGCCAGAGAGATAGCACAGTGGTAAGGCGTTTGTCTTGCATGCAGGATGGTGGTTCAAATCCTGGTGTCCCATATGGTCCCCTGAACCTGCTGGGGGCGATTTCTGAGCATAGAGCCAGAGTGCTGCCAGGTGTGACCCAAAAACAAAACAAAAACAAAAAAAAAAAGATGGGGCCAGAGAGATAGCATGGAGGTAAAGCGTTTGCCTTTCATGCAGAAAGATGGTGGTTCGAATCCTGGCAACCCATAGGGTCCCCTGTGCCTGCCAGGGGCGATTTCTGAGCATAGAGCCAGGAGGAACCCCTGAGCGCTGCTGGGTGTGACCCAAAAACCAAGAAAAAAAAATCACTCTTGGCAGTCTCAGAGGACCATCTGAGTTGGATCAAACCTGGATCGGCTGTGTGCAAGGCAAATGCCCTACCGCTTGCTATCACTCGGGTCCTTTTATCTGGGTTTCTGCACTATATGGCAGAATATGCTTTCGCAGAATCTGAACTCAAATCTGGTATGAAAATTGTAGGTCACAAAGGACCCTGTTGGGAGACCAGGGAATCAGCAGTATTGAAAATGGTTCATCTTGCTGACAAACCAGCCCAGCTGTTGGTTTATAACAAGTGAATACACTGTCCCTTAGCCCAACTCTTGTGCTGAAAGGGGTCATTGTGAATGTACTTATTTAAGTCGAATTCCCAGCCAGATTAGGAAAGCAAAAGCCAGTTAGCAGGAGACATCGAGCATATTGGATCTGCAAAATGTTACACATAAAATCCTTTCCTGCTTTGCTCCTGCTCTATCCTACCTGCTAACCTCCTCTGTGAGACTCCCCACTTTGGGGGAGGAGGGCCTCTTAAGACAGTGGCGTTTGGAACAGGGCTCAGTGACCAGATCAGGCCCAACTAAGGCCTCCTGTGCCTGCTATAAATAAGTCAGCTCTGTGCAAGTGAGTCTGGACAAGGGCCACTCCTGTCTGAAAAAGTCCAGGCTTGAGGAGAAAACAAATACTCCAGGCTTGTCTCCAGCACTCTCAAATTTCTGTGAGTGACAGGTCTGAGTAGGTAAAGCTGAATGAGCCTGTCTTCAGCAAACTCTGACCCCAAAACATCTCTCCAGGGGGAGTAGATTCTGGAAGTTTCTCAACATTTTTTTTTTGGGTCACATCCTGTAGTGCTCAGGGGTTACTCCTGGCTCTACACTCAGAAATAGGTCCTGGCAGGCTCGAGGGACCATATGGGATGCAGGGATTCGAACCACCGTCCTTCTGCATGCAAAGCAAATGCCCTACCTCCATGCTAACTCTCCGGCCCGAGATTCTGGAAGTTTCTCATTTTTTTTTTTTAACACTTTGGGTCACATCCGGCAGCTCTCAGGGGTTACTTCTGGCTCTACGCTCAGAAATCTCTCCTGGCAAGCTCAGGAGACCATATGGGATGCCGGGATTCGAACCACCAACCTTCTGCATGCAAGGCAAACGCCTTACTTCTATGCTATCTCTCAGGCCCCAAGTTTCTCAATTTTTAAACAAAAAACAATACAAGAATTCTCTTAGGGAACATGCTGGTGGAGAGGTGCGAAAAGATCTGTGTGAGCAGTGTGCGGAGGGAGGGAGCAATCCTCTATTTCAGAAACAAGATCACCCGTTAGCAGTTTTAGAGGTCAGAGGCTCGGTCACGATGCTTCAGCACTGTCTGAGAACCGCTGGCAAGTTAATGTGAAGGAGACATTTGCTAATATCAATAATTTGGAGCTACCTGTACATACTTTATGTCTCTGAGGTTTATATAAACCCAGTTTCTTCCCTTCCTCCCTCTCACTTCCCTCCTTTCCTTCGGTTTTTTGAGCCACACAAGGTGGCGTTCAGGGGTTACTACTACCCCAACTGTCTTAACCCGAGGATTGTTTTATTTATTTATTATTTATTTATTTACTTATGCTGCTGCCTTTACAGAATTTGTTTTTCTTCTTGTTCTCATTTTACTTTATTTTATTTTATTTTATTTTGGTTTTTGGCCCACACCCGGCGTTGCTCAGAGGTTACTCCTGGCTGTCTGCTCAGAAATAGCTCCTGGCAGGCACGGGGGACCATATGGGACACCGGGATTTGAACCACCTTAGGTCCTGGATCGGCTGCTTGCAAGGCAAACACCGCTGTGCTATCTCTCCGGGACCCTCATTTTATTTTTTATATATCTTTATTTAAACATCTTGATTACAGACATGATCGTAGTTGGGTTTCAGTCATAGAAAGAACACCCACCTTCACCAGTGTAACCTTCCCATCACCAATGCCCTTAGCTTGTTTTAAAGCTGAGCAGGAAAGAGGGACCGCGGTGAGACTCAATCCGGACTTGCTGCGCGCCCCTTTCACCTAGGACGCCTGGTACCGGCACCTATTCGGGGGCGGGGGGGGGAAGCGATGAAGCACCTCCACTTTAGAGACTCGGTAGCAGGATGGAGAGTAGAGGACCAGTAGCAGGAGGCCCCCGCCTTGGAGCGCGTCCCAGGCGTCCGGAAGCCCAACGCGCTCTGCGGGCGACGTAACTAGAGACGCGGTCTCGCCGTTGCTAGGGTCCTGAGGACGAAGTCTCGCGAGAGTCCTCCAGGTTCTCGCGGGACCGGCCGCGGTTGCCGGGAAACAGCGCGGCTGGGCGGCGGGTCCGAGCGTACCGACTGGCCGCATCATGGTGAGGCGGGGCCGGGGTGCATGGGCCCTCGGAGTCCCGGGGGTCCCCTGGAGCCGAAGTAGACCTCCTGGGGCCCCGTGGGAGAGCCCAGCGGCCAAGATGGGGCTGGGGCCTGGTCCCTGGTGGACGCAGAGCCCTCCCTCCCGCTCTGTGCTGCTTGCCCTGTGCTCATGCAGGTGGATGCAGACCTGCAGGGACCCCTGTGCCCTGGATGAACGTCCCCCCCCCCCCCGAGTCCAGGGGATCCCGGGCAGGAGACCCCATCCAGCATGCTCAGGCCTAACCCAGTATCCCGCTGGGGGACCCGCAGAGTCCGTGGGCCCTCCTTCCTTGAGATGGGAGGTTTGGGGGCATAGTAGGCCCGCAGGAAGTCTGGGTCTGTGCTTGGGTGCAGGAGCCCGGAATCCTCCTCTCCTTAAGGCTACCCCCAAGCATAGGCATCAAGGCTTCCTTTGTGTGTGTGTGGGGCAGCCCAAACCCAACGCCTCTGATGTTGCCTGTGAGCCTCACTTGTTCTGATGGAGGAAGGTTTTTTTTCCAGGAGGAAAGGAAGGAAGGAAGGAAAGGAGGGAGGGAGGGAGGGGAAGCAAGAAAGGAAGAAGGGGAGGGAGGAAGGGAAGGAAAGAAGAAAAGGAAGGAAGGAAGGAAGGAAAGAAGAAAGAAAGAGAGAGAAAGAAAGAAAGAAAGAAAGAAAGAAAGAAAGAAAGAAAGAAAAGAGAGAGAAAAAGAAAGAAAGAAAGAAGAAAGAAGGAGGGAGGTGTTAAGTTCCGGAACTTAGGATCTATCAACCAAAAAGAACATCAGGGACATAGGCTGTAATGTAAATGCAAGGGAGTTTATTCCAGCATGCTGGAGCCCAACATCTCCTAAGAAATGAGGACCCTGAGAATACCTCATAGGCCAAATTTAAAGAGTACTTAGGGATCAGTCTAGGCTAGGGGATCTACGGCTCTGGATATTGATCTTTTAAAGTTATTTGTCCTTAGAACAAGATTGGGCTAGGTTGGTTGTAGTTCATATATACATCAGACAGATGGCTGGGTAGGCTGCAGGGGGTGGCATCCAGGGTGGGGTGTCAAGTGACTATCTCTCTGTTGCTGCAGACCCAGGGTGTGGTTGTCATCTGGCTGGCTGTCAGCTGCTGTTTAGCCTTATATGGATGTATTTCCTGGCATTTACCCTAGGGTCTGATTCCAGGAACTGGCTTTTCTTCTGGGTCTACTCTTTATACCTTAAAACTAGAGCCTGTCATGGCTGTACTTTGGCTCACACAATTAACTTTCTTAAGCAAGCAGAGTACAGAAGCCAAAACAATGTTATCTCTAAAGGCACAACATATTCCTTTTTTAAAAAAAAACTTTATTATTGATTGATTGGACCACACCCGATGGTACTCATATGCCACTCCTGGCTCTACATTCAGAAATCTCTGGCGACTGAGGGACCATATGGGATACCAGGAATCAAACTGGGTTGGCTGAATGCAAGGCAAACGCTCTACTACTTGCTATCTCTCTGGCCCCCAAGGCACAACATATTCTTTTTTTTTTTTTTAGTTTTTGGGTCACACCCGGTGGTGCTCAGGGGTTACTCCTGGCTGTCTGCCCAGAAATAGCTCCTGGCAGGCACGGGGGACCATATGGGACACCGGGATTCGAACCAATCACCTTTGGTCCTGGATCGGCTGCTTGCAAGGCAAACGCCGCTGTGCTATCTCTCCAGGCCCATGCACAACATATTCTAACCTCAACATTTAGGTTACAATTAATTCTGAATCTTAGATTCTAACAGGAGGGAGGAAAGGAAGGAAAAGGGGGAGGGAGGGAGGAAGAAAGTAAGGAAGGAGGGAGGGAAGGAAGAAAGGAAAGTAGGAAGAATGGAAGGAAGGAAGGTTGTTCTATCGCTATGGCCGATCATTTAAATGGATTTCTATGTAAAAATGTCCTGCAATCCGGGGCCGGCGAGGTGGCGCTAGAGGTAAGGTGTCTGCCTTGCAAGCGCTAGCCAGGATCAGGACCTCGGTTCGATCCCCCCGGCATCCCATATGGTCCCCCCAAGCCAGGGGCAATTTCTGAGCGCTTAGCCAGGAGTAACCCCCGAGCATCAAATGGGTGTGGCCCGAAAAACCAAAAAAAAAAAAAAACAACCAAAAAAAAAAGTCCTGCAATCCAACTGTCACCAAGACTTGTAGGCATACAGACCATGTTGGGAAAAGTGAACACAGCAGGATTTGGAGATTGTCAGTGTCAGTCTGAGACAACCTTGGGACATGGGTAGGGGAAGAGGGTGTCAGTGTGTAGGGTTGCTCACAGCAGCCCTCTTCAGTGACCAGACTGCAGACTGCTCTAGTCCTCTGGACCTGACCCTGATGGATTCAAGATTGTAGGGAGAAGTCACCACAGTTCCTTGTCAGGTTTTCTGTGGTGGTTGGCCAAAACTGTAGCCAGCTTTAACATATTAACAAACTATAGTGGTGAGCTGTGGTTCCTTTTAGAGGTTCCTTTTTGAGGAAATAAACCATACAGGAACACTAAAGGGTCCTCTGCCATATACCAACGGTGTGTGTTTGGATTAAGGCCTCATCTTCCTTCCAGAGGAAGAAAGAAAATATTCTTTCAACAGACTGGACAAGTGTGTTCGGGCTTGGTGGTGGGGCAGGAGATGAGGTTGTGGAATAGTCAACTCCTGAATTACAGAAGGAGGGGGTCTCTAGACAGCATCTTCCCTTCTACAGTCATCTCTTCTTTCACAGGCGCCCAAAAGGAAGGGGAAGAAGGGAAAAGCCAAAGGAACTCCAGTTGTTGATGGGATTGCCCCAGCAGACATGACCAAGGAGCAGGTGAGGGCTGAATGGGCTTTACTAGGTCTTAGACTGGTGGGCTAGCATCATTCTGGACCCCTTAAGATGCCTCTGTCCTATCTAGACTCTCTGCATCATCCTTAGCCACTCCAAAACTCTCAGGGTCCTCATATACTGAACAACCATTAAGCCATTAACTGTACTCAGGGGGTCACTCTGGCTGGACTTGAAGACCTCATGGGGTGCTGGGGAATGAGTCTGGGTAAGACGCGTACAAGTTTATTTCTCTACCCAATGTACTATCTCTGACAGAAAGTTCTGAACACTTTTTATAGGGTGGCAGGAATTTAATAGTACTTTATTTTCCATATGTTCTTATAACCTTATCCTTTTATGTACCTGATGTTTCTAGAACTATTATAGTATCGTATATGTATATATACCTTGTTCTCTTATTTAACATTAGGAGTCATTTTAAGTTATGTGTTCATATTTTTTTCTTTAGTGGGGCAAGTTAGGTTTTTTTTTTTTTTTTTTTTTTGTGGTTTTTGGATCACACCCGGCAGTGCTCAGGGGTTATTTCTGGCTCCAGGCTCAGAAATTGCTCCTGGCAGGCACAGGGGACCATATGGGGCGCCGGGATTCGAACCAATGACCTCTTGCATGAAAGGCAAACGCCTTACCTCCATGCTATCTCTCCGGCCCCTTTTTTTTTTTTTTTTTTTTTGCTTTTTGACTTTTTGGGCCATATCCAGTGGCGCTCTGGGGTTACTCCTGGCTCTGCGCTCAGAAATCACTCCTTGCTTAGGGGACCCTGTGGAATGCTGGGGATTGAACACAGGTTTGCCGCATGCAAGGCAAATGCCCTACCTGCTGTGCTATTGCTCCAGCCCTGCAAGATAGTTTTTAATTTAATTTAATTTAATTTAATTTAATTTAATTTAATTTTTTTGGTCACACCCAGCAGTGCTCACGGGTTACTTCTGGCTCTATGCTCAGAAATCGCTCCTGACAGGCTCAAGGGACCATATGGGATGCCGGGATTTGAACCACTGTCCTCCTGCATGCAAGGCAAATGCCCTACCTTCATGCTATCTCTGCCCCCAAGATAGTTTTTATTGAATGAAGCTTAGAAAGGTGTGAATGGGTAGAAGAGGAAATGACAGAGATACTGTCTTCTCCAGAGTGGGAGCGACAAAGGAGAACATAGGCTTGAAAAGTGAGCCCCACTGGCAGTTGGAAGGAGCATTTATTTATCTTGATGCTGTAAGGGGTGGAGAACGTAATTGTATAATTATCATTTAAATTTAACGGCTTCTTCTAAAAATTAACCACCGGTCAAAACTCTGAGCCCAAATGTGGTTTGCCTTTCACCCTCTGGGGATGGCCTCTCCTAGTTCCCCCAGCACTGGACTGACAGCTCCAGGACATCTATGCTAATATCCCACCCTTATTTCCTCTAGGATTATTTGGTTTGCTTTTCTGGTGCTTGGGGTATGCCTAGCTCTGCTCAGGGGCTACTCTTGGGACATGATTTAGTACCAGGGATTGGACTTGCAGAAGGGACTGAGCCTTCTGCAAGCATGATGTGTATCCAGGCTGTTAAGCATATTTCTAGTCCCTTTTTATAGTTTGTAATATAAAAAGTAGGGACTGGGAGCTCGCTTTAAAATTATTATTTATTTTATTTGCTATTTTTGGGCTAACAATGCTCAGGGCTTATACTTAACTGCACTCAGGAATTAATCCTAGAAGGTTCAGGGACCCATATAGGTTGCTGGGATCAAACCCAGGTTAGTTTTGTGCAAGGCCAGTGCTCTGTCTCTAGGTAAGCCACTGTCCTGTCTCTCCAGTCCCTTGAAGGCCTTTTTGAGGGCTTCTGGATAGGATTCCTGGCGCCTTATGGACCCCTGGGCACTGCTGGGAATGACCAAGATTTCCAGTAAGATTAAGTACAACTAATAGAGATGGAGCCATGGGAATGATTGGGAAGGTGTCTGGGGATATACAGGGAGGCAGTGGGAAGGGCTCTGGGCTAATCTGCAGTATGCACTGGACTGGCATGCGTAGGGCAGAATTTGGCTTTTGCATGTTGGAGGCCTGTGCAGTTGAAGCAGAATGAGGGACACAGGGTAGCACGTTTAGCTCTCTGAGTGGCCATCTGTGGTGATGGGCTCCAGCATTTTTTGTATTCTGATTTTTCTCTTTGACCACACCCAATGGTGCTCAGGGATCACTCTTGGCTCTGTTCTCAGGGATCTCTCCTGGTGGGCTGGGGACTATATATGGTGCCATTGATCAAACCCACGTATCACAACCATATCGGCCAAGATGTGCAAGGCAAGATTCTATCTGCTGTTCTATCTTTGCCCTGTCTTAGGATTTTTTTTTTTTTTTTTGCCACACCCAGCACCACTCCTGGCTATCTGTTCAGAAATTGCTTCTGGCAGGCACAGGGGACCATATGGGATGCCGGGATTCGAACCACTTTTGGTCCTGGGTTGGCTGCTTGCAAGGCAAATGCCCTACCGCTGTGTTATCTCTCCGGCCTTGTTTCAGGATATTTTTATAGGACTTATACCAGGTTCTATAAAAGATCAGGGGGTGGTATAGAGTGTACACCTGAGGTACTGGAGCATGTGGTATTGGAGTCTATACCTAGGGTACTGGGCCATGTGGTGTACAGTACCCACACTCAGGGTACTGGGGTATGTGGTGTTGAGTGTATACTTGGGATACTGAAGCCTGTGGTGTAGAGTCTATTCTTGGCATTAGTGTAGAGTCCACACCGGGGGTATTGGGGTTCATGTATGGTCAGGCCCCTACTACTTTGTATGTGCTATCACTTAAACCATATCACTTAAATCATAACCCTTAACCATAAACTTAGTTCATTGCTTTTTGTGGGAGCACCTGAAGTGCTCCGAAACTCAGTTCTATGGTCCGGGGCCACACATGGCCCTGCAGTGCTCAGGGTCTGTAGGTGGTGCTAAGAATCAAACCACTTTTCTAGTTGCATCTCTACATTCTCTCCAGCTGCTATATATTTTTTTTCTAGAGAAGCCCGCAGTCTGCTGAGCATGACAACCCTGAATCGGACAGGAATACAGCTCTGTAGGTTGGAGTCTTGCTTTGCATGTTGAAATCCAGCTTTTTCCCTGGCACTGCATCATCCCATGAGCATTTCTGGGGCTAACCCAGCAATACCTAGAAACCCAAACATAAAAAGCAGAACTAAAAAAACCCTGAATGTTAGAAAAAGTGCAATAATGTGAACCAATTTGACTTCTAGCTTGTTCTAGGATTTTTGTTGCTAAAGGTCTGTGACATCAAGATGTTTGTCAGCTGTTGAGGCAGACCCTGGGGAAATGGACTGGGGGGGGGGGCAAACCCTGCACAGCATCCCTGTGTTAGTCGTCTTGATGAGAATTGTGGCTTCTCTATGGCATTTTCAGGAGAGAACTTGACAGAGTGATCTGAGATCATCTCGAGGTCAGGTCCTGAGAACATGGAAGACCTGTTTTCCTGTTGTTTAACCTATTTGCAGTTGGCTCTCTACAGGATCTCTTCACTATTTCACTATTTGGGATCTCTGGGATTTCTTTTTTTTTTTTTGGTAGGTTTTTTTCCCTTCCCCCTTCAGTGCAGTATTTTTGTTTGTTTGTTTGTTTGTTTTGTTTTTGGGCTACACCCAGCGGCGCTCAGAAATCGCTCCTGGCAGGCTCGGGGGACCAGGTGGGATACTGGGGATCAAACCTGGGTCTGTCCCAGGTCAGTTGCGTGCAAGGCAAACGCCCTCCACTGTGCTGTTGCTCCAGCCCCAGCGAAGGATTTTGGGTCATAGCTGGCAGTGCTTAGGGACTGTTCCTGGCTCTGTGCTCAGGATGCACAGAGGTAATGCATGTGATACTGGGGTCAAACTGGCCAGTTGCATGCAAGGCAATCATATTAACCATTGCACTATCTCTCTTGCCTTTGGTGGTGTTTTCTTGGGTTACTCCCAACAGCAGTGTTCAGAGATTACTTCTGGCCTTGTGTTTAGGGATCACTCTTGGTAGTGCTCTGGAGCTCTTATGGGGATTGAACTCAGTTTAGCTGTGTTCAAGGCAAGGCGATACTATCTCCCCAGCTTCCTGGTAGGGCTTCTTAAACCACATGTACCTACCATTACTACATAGCTACTCTAGACTTGGTGCTTGGGGTACAGAGCTGTGCCAAAGACTAGGCATGGATACTTATACCCTTTTCCTGCATTCTAACCATTCTCTGGCCACAATATGTGTGTGTGTGTGTGTGTGTGTGTGTGTGTGTGTGTGTGTGTGTTGCCAGGGACTATGCTGATGATCTCCCACATGAAGGTTCACATATGCCCTCCCTGCCCACCCCACTGTCATTACTGCTTCTTATTTTGTATATCCTGTGACTTTCAGTTCTTTTCTGTTTATTCTGCACCCATTTCTCTGTTCAAAATCATCTTTGATCATTTTCTTTTTTGTTTGTTTGTTTGTTTTTGGTTTTTGGGCCACACCCGTTTGAAGCTCAGGGGTTACTCCTGGCTATGCGCTCAGAAATCACCCCTGGCTTGGGGGGACCATATGGGACACCGGGGGATCGAACCGCGGTCCATCCGCTTGCAAGGCAGACACCTAACCTGTGGCGCCACCTTCCCGGCCCTTTTTGTTTTTTTTTTTTTGTTTGTTTGTTAGATCATTTTCTGTTTAGAATTTTCACTGTCATAATAAGACATTTCTTTAGTTTAAATTCCCAGGACTGGATGAAAGGACACAATTAGTTCATGGTTACTGGGAGAATCTAAATATTTCTGCCATATATTGGATATGCTCTGTCTCTGGTGCCTCTCTTTTAGCTGTTATTCTTTTTTTAGGTAAAGGGGCCCCTTTCTCTCTTCCTCACTTCTCTCTGAGCAAGCATATACCACTTGTGATGGATGGCCACCTGCTGGGCCTCAGAGAATCCTGCTCTGCTTTACCAGGTGGAGGAGCATGTAGGTCGCATCCGGGAGGAGCTGGACCGGGAGAGGGAGGAGCGCAACTATTTCCAGCTGGAGCGGGACAAAATCCACACCTTCTGGGAGATCACACGGAGGCAGCTGGAGGAGAAGAAGGCGGAGCTGCGGAACAAAGACCGGGAGATGGAGGAGGCCGAGGAAAGGCACCAGGTGGAGATCAAGGTGAGGTGCTGCTCTGCCCACGAGCAGAAGTGTGGATGAGGAATGGGCCGTGGCTGTTCCTGTGCCCAATACACTGAAGCTGAAGGTACTTTTCAGAAAAGAGCATGTATGTGTGGGTGAGCCTGTGTGTGTGCAAATGAGTCTGTATATAGTATTACATGCAAGTGACTTTGTTTATAGCACTATGTACAGGTGAGCATGTGTATAGGACTATGCAAGTGATCATGTGTGTAGGACTGTGTAGGTGAGCACATATGTGTGAGCAGGGGTGCATGTAGGACTCTGTGTGCAGATGAGCTGTTGGATGAGTTAGTTGTGGTTCCCTGCTGACAGGTGTACAAGCAGAAGGTGAAGCATCTGCTCTATGAGCACCAGAACAACCTGACAGAGATGAAGACAGAGGGCACTGTGGTGATGAAGCTAGCGCAGAAGGAGCACCACACACAGGAGGGCCTGCTACGCAAGGACATGCGGGCACTGAAGGTGGAGCTTAAGGAGCAGGAGCTGGCCAATGAGGCGGTGGTCAAGAACCTGCGGCTGGTAGGTGCTGCCACGGGGCTCCGGGAGTCCATGTTTTGTAGAAAGACTTGCATTTGGGCAGCTGATTGGGAAAAAAGGTGGGTTTTTGGGATTTGTTTTGGGTTTTGGGTTTGGGGCAGCACCAGGCAGTGTTCAGGGCTTGCTCGTGGCTCTGCACTCAGGAATGACTCCTGGTGGACTCGGGACCACATGGATAATAGGATTGAACCCGAGTCACTCGTGAACAAAGCATCATCCTATGACTCACTGTACTATGTGCCAGCCCTGAAAAAACACTTTTGTTTTTGTTTTTGGGCCACACCTGGCGGTGCTAGGCAGTTACTCCTGGCTTTATGCTCAAAAGCTTCTTGCAGGTTCAGGGGCCCTTTTGGGATGCTAGAGATCGAACTCAGGTCGACCATGTGCAAGGCAAACACCCACCCTACTGTGTTATTGCTCCAGGCCCCCCAAAAAACCCACTTTTCTTTTTTAAAGTATGTAGTCAGCCAAATCCCATTGAGGACTGAGTGCAAAATATTTTCTCTTACTTGAGTAACAAAATCACTTCCCAAGAAAACAGTCCAGCTCAGGAACCTTACCCATGTGCTCTCCTAGGGAGATGTTGGGGCATTTAGAAACTCACATCCTTTCTGTGTTCCCTTTCCCCAGTGCCATCGTGAAGACGGGGTTCATACTACTCTCTGGTTTTTCAGACATCTCGGTCCTTTCATTGGAGGGTTAAACTTGGCTCCTGGATGCCCATAGATGCTATGCTCTGTTTTGATCTCTGGGGACACTTCAGGAACAGAACAGGACAAAATGCCCACCCCAGTGAGGCTAAAAGTCTAATGAGAAGTAGCACATATGACAGGAGATGGGGTGGGTTCAGATGTGGAATCACCACACAGACAAGTTGGGTGAGGGGGGCTGCACTTTAGAATAACAACAAAGTTCTGGGCAAAGGCCATGAGGGCTGAGAGTTCAGCCTGGCTAAGGAAGGAGGATGGACTGAGGGGCTCATGATGATGGTGGCCCTGAAAGCCACAGCTGCTGGCCCTGTGCCTGGGTGAATAGGGAGAATTTGAGCAGGGTCAGAATGGTTCCAGCTTCTTCCCACCCTCTCCCTACTTCCCTCCCTTTTTTTTTTTTTTTTTTTTGGTTTTTGGGCCACACACGGCAGTGCTCAGGGGTTACTCCTGGCTGTCTGCTCAGAAATAGCTCCTGGCAGGCACGGGGGACCATATGGGACACTGGAATTCGAACCAACCACCTTCGGTCCTGGATCGGCTGCTTGCAAGGCAAACATTGCTGTGCTATCTCTCCGGGCCCCCTCCTCCCTTTCTTAACCTTTACTACCTGCCTTTATTCATTCCTTCCATTTTATCTCCTTCCTTTCTCTCTCGTTCTCTTTCCTCTCTGCTTTTTCATGATTTCCTTTTCTTTTCTCCCTTTGTTTTTGAGCCGTGTCTGGTGGTGCTTAGGGTGGTGCTCCATGTGGTGCTGGAGATCAAACCTTCAGTACAGGCATCATCTCTCTAGCTCCTGACTTTGGTTTTCAAAGGTTGCAGGTTGGGAAGACTTTGTCAGTATATTTGCCACACACATGAACCCTCTGGTTCCATCAAGTCATGAACAACTCTGGAGCAAGTGATTGCACAGTGGTAGGGTGTTTGCTTTGCATGCGGTCAACCCAGGATAGACCTGGGTTCAATTCCTGGCATTCCTTATAGTCCCTTGATCCTGCCAGGAGCGATTTCTGAGCAAAGAGCTGAATACTGCTGAATACTGAATACCTGAATACTGCTGGGTGTGGCCCAAGAACCAAAAGCCAAAAGCCAAAAAAAAAAATGCCTCCTCTCAAAAGTCCAAAAACCAAAAATAAAAGATCATGAGCAAACTCGGCCACACTATAGACTTTATGGCAGGTCTGAGGGTGGTGTGACCCAACCCCTATAATCATTCTTTCCCAGCTTCCCAAATGGCTTCTTTCTATTGATGCAGTGGTACCTGAGTCTATGTGCTCGCCCCACATCTGGCTCTGCTTAGACTCTTGTGCTCAAAAACAGTGCTTGTAAACAATTTTAGTTTTCTGTTGTTTTTAGGACCACACCTAGCAGTGCTTAGGGCTTATTCCTGACTCTGCTCAGGGATCACTCCTGAAACCATATGGGTGTTAGGGAATGCAGGTGAAGTGTCCTGCCCTCTGTCTTATCTCTCTGGTGACGCTCAGGGGTTACTCGTGGCTATGCGCTCAGAAATTGCTCCTGGCTTGGGGACCTTATGGGATGCTGGGACCGGTCCGTCCTGGGTCAACCCTGTGCAAGGCAAACACTCTACCACTGCACCACTGCTCCAGCCTCTGAACCAGTTATTAAAATTTTTCATCGAGGGGCCGGAGAGATGGCATGGAGGTAAGGCGTTTACCTTTCATGCAGAAGGTCATCGGTTCGAATCCCGGCGTCCCATATGGTCCCCCGGGCCTGCCAGGAGCAGTTTCTGAGCACAGAGCCAGGAAAAACCCCTGAGCACAGCCGGGTGTGACCCAAAAATCACAAAAAAAAAAAAAATTTTTTTTCATCGAAAAGTTTTGTATGAAATAGGCTAAGATTGCCTGGAGTTGCTTGGATTCCAGAACCTCATATGGTCCTCCAAGCCCTGTTAGGAATAGTAATTCCTGAACGCAGAACCAGGAGTAAATCCTAAGCTCTACCGGTGTATAAACCCTAAAACCAGCAAACTAAAATCGGTCTGAGGATGTCTCCCAGGGCTGGAGCACATGGTTTGCATGCACAAATCCTAGGCTTGACCCCTAGCACTGTTGGGACTGATCCCTAAGCACTACCAGGTATGACCCTAAAATGTTTTATGCAATGACAACTGAAAGTATTTGAGTGCAGCTCCGAGTCACAGCAGGAGCAGGTAAGCAGGCCCCGAGGGAGAGCCTGTCTTGGGACAGCCTGTCTGTGGGGGATCACCGGGGGCTGCACAGTCAGTGCCCAGAACACAGCTCATGTTCTCTGGCTGAGCTTAGGGGTTCTGGCATGTGGAGTGACCAGATAATTTGTTTGGGGCTTGAGTCGTGAGTTCTGAGGGGAGGGCACAGCCCCCACCAGCTTTCACACAGCTATAGCTAACCAGTAATGAGTGGATCTCCTAGGACATGCTCTGTTTGTCTGTTTGTCCTCTGACAATGGCTCACTTCTGCCTTGGCAGAAACACACGGAGGAGATCACGAAGATGCGGAACGACTTTGAGAGGCAAGTGAAAGGTTAGTGTTCTGGTGCAAGTCCCTGGGGTAAAATTGGCAAGAGATACCTGAGAGTCCATCAACACTCTAAACAGATTCATCCAAGTGACCCCCTGGGAATGCCCCCTTTAGCCGCAGAAGCAGTTGGTAGTTTTATATCTAATGGCCTCCTCCCATGACCCTTGGTCAGAGGGGCTCTCAGCCCAAACTTACAGTCCTGCCAGTACTGGAGTCTGTGGCAGTCAGCTGTTTGCAGCCTAGTCTAAGGGTGCTTCACTGATGACGTCCCCAGCACAGGTGAGCATAGTCCCTTCTGCAAGCACCGGCAGAAAAGGCTCCACTCAACACCGCCTGTTCGCAGCACTCTTGTGGCCTCGTTCTGTGGGTATTTTTGGGCCCTTGACAAGCTTTGTCCACTCTGAAGGCCGTGGGGCACATGCTGCCCCCTGCCGAGCTCTCCATGCTGCTGCCTTTCAGAAATTGAGGCCAAGTATGATAAAAAGATGAAGATGCTAAGGGATGAACTTGACCTGCGGAGAAAGACTGAAATCCACGAGGTTGAGGAGAGGAAAAATGGCCAGATCAGTGTCTTGATGCAGCGGCATGAGGAAGCCTTCACGGACATCAAGAACTACTACAATGATATCACCCTCAACAACCTGGCCCTCATCAACTCCCTCAAGGTGCTGATGCCTCTCACCACACTGTCCTGGGCACCTGTGAGAGCACCATCACAGAGAAAATGCAGAATAAGTTCAAGTGCAGGATCAAGTTCTCTGTGTGGCCAGCAGGACCAGGTAGTCTGTGGCTACAGGGCCCTCCCTGCTGAGCCCCTGCATGTTTCCTTGCCCACAGGAGCAGATGGAGGACATGCGCAAGAAGGAGGAGCACTTGGAGAAGGAGATGCTGGAGGTGTCACTGCAGAACAAGCGCCTGGTGGAGCCTCTGCAGAAGGCACGTGAGGAGATGAGTGAGATGCAGAAGAAGCTGGCAACCTACCAGAGGGACAAGCAGATCCTGTTTGTGAGTATCCCCAAGTGCTTGCTCTGCCAGTCATGGGAATCCCTCAGACGCTCCCTTCTACTTGAGTGTCCCTCAGATGCTCCAGTGTTCTTGGCCATCCCTTTAGGCACCTTCTCCTGGACTCACATCTCACAGTTCAATGAGACAGTTTGACCCAGAGGCCGGAAGCAGGGCCCAAAACTCTTTCCTCTGTTTGCTTTTGGCCAAAGGCTGTTGGGTGCTGATGACTATCATGGGTCCCCTGCTCTGGGTTTGGCTGCTGACTCTTTGAGCTCATCCTTTGGGGGTTGTTTTGTATTGCATTATCCCAACCCCTTTTCTCCCTGCTCTTCATTTTCTTCCCAGTGCACTAAAGCACGTTTGAAAGTTGCTGAGAAGGACCTGAAAGGGCTGCAATGGGAACACGAGGTGCTGGAGCAGCGCTTCCTTAAGGTACTTGTAGGCCCAGCCAGGGAGGTCCTTTCTGCCACCTTTTGGCTGGTTCTAGGGGATCTTGTGGCTTCCACTGGAGTTGGGTCCCTGTTCCTGCTCCTCATTCAGTGCAGCTCTGAAGAAGGCCTTGTGGGGAATGGACCCCACTTTGTCCTTCAGCCTCACCCTGAGATGTAAATGGCTATCTGGCATCCTGTGGACTTGCTCCCTAGTCTTCAACATGGATCTCCCCAGGAGGACACTCAGTTCCCGCTGTGCCAGCCCTATCTGTGGCTTCCCTGCTGTCATACTAGCACCACGAGGGGCATTGTCCCACCCTTTTCTTTTTTTTTTTTTTTTTTTTTTTTTTTTTGGTTTTTGGGCCACACCCGGTAACGCTCAGGGGTTACTCCTGGCTATGCGCTCAGAAGTCGCTCCTGGCTTGGGGGACCATATGGGACGCCGGGGGATCGAACCGTGGTCCGTCTCCTAGGCTAGCGCAGATAAGGCAGGCACCTTACCTCCAGCGCCACCGCCCGGCCCCGCCCTTTTCTTTCTTTTTTTTTTTTTTTTTTTTTGGTATTTGGGCTACACCCAGCGGTGCTCAGGGGTTACTCCTGGCTGTCTGCTCAGAAATAGCTCCTGGCAGGCATGGGGGACCATATGGGACACCAGGATTCGAACCAACCACCTTTGGTCCTGGATCGGCTGCTTGCAAGGCAAACCCCGCTGTGTCCCACCCTTTTCTGAGCTTTTTTGCTGAGCACCTGCTACAAGTTTAAGCCTGTCATGCCTTCATTGGACTAAAGGCTAGCTCAGTGTGTGGCCTTTGCTTAATGCATCTTTGACAGCCTTTGTCCTTAGAGTTTCCTGTGAGATGCTCCAGGTCACGCCCTTTGCAGCCACTGTGAAGCTGTGCCCATGTCTGAATACATGTTCATCCCAGCGTGGGATGCGCTACCAGAGTCTGTGTTCAGAATGCAAACAAAGTGCCCTGAGGGCTGTTCCTGCTGTCTGCAGGTTGGGCAGAGGGAGGTCCATGGGCTTGTGTAGACCCATGATTTCTGTCATTCTCTTTCATTGTTCATTTTGCTTTTTGGTTAGTGCTACTAGGGGTTATCCCTGCTCATTGCTTTTGTACTCCTAGCAGTGCTCAGGGAAATGTGGTAAAGGAGTGAATGGGCTTCTCCCATGCCAAGAACAGTCTGGGCTCTTTGAACTTTCTCATTTCTATTCCCTTCTATTTGCATGTAGTTTGTGCTTCATGCTGAGCCCTGCTACCTTTTAGGAAAAGCAAGGTTCTTGGGCTTGCCAGTGATTCAGTCAAGCATGTATGAGGTCCTACTGGGGAAAGCTCTCACCTTGCATGTGGCTGACCTGGGTTTGATCATCAGTATCATATATGGTCCCTTGAACCACTACCAGGAATGATCCTTGAGCTCAGAGCCAGTAGTTAGCCCTGAGCACTGCAGGTTGTGGCGCCAAAACAAATTTAAAAATATTTCTCTGGTATTTTGATTTTTTAAAAAAATTTATTTATTTATTGGTCTTTGGGCCACACCTGGCTCTGTACTTAGAAATCACCCCTGGCAGGCTGGGGGACCATATGGGATGCTGGGTATCAAACCGGGTCCTTCCTGGGTTGGTTGCATGCAAGGCAAATGCCCTACCACTGTGCTATCTCTCTGGCCCCATGGTATTTTGATTTGTCGTGGTGCACAGTGAGCAGTTGGGAGGAGTTTCCTGTGGAGTGTTTCAGTGGGGTAAGGAAACCATTAAGGACATATCTCTGATGAGAGAGGACAGCAGGAAGGCCAGTTGCCTTGCACACAGCTGACCTGGGTTCAATCCTCAGCACAGCATGGTGTCCCTCAAGCATTACTTGAGCCCTGATCCCTGAGTCAGAGCGAGTAGTAAGCCCTGAATGCAACTAGGGATAGTCTCAAAAATGAACACAACTTCAGACCTATCTCCCTTGGAGACTGGGTTTGCTTGGCTCTGAGCTGCTCTTGCTCCTGATCCCTTTCTTAGGTGTGGGCCTTGTGGATTGTAGACACACACTCATGTGTAGACACTAGCCACCTACTCGAGGTATGGGCCCTATGGAGTGTAGACACAAGCTCATGTAGATACATGCTGACTTGCCCGAGGTGAGGGCCTTGTGGAGTGTAGATACACAGTCATGCAGGCACAATCATGTAGACACATGTTCACCTGCCTGAAGTGTGGCCCTGTGGAGTGTAGAAACGTGTTTCTCGCCTAGGGGCTCCTTCCAGTGCAGTGTCCCGGCAGGTGCAGCAGGAGCGAGATGAGCTATACCGGAAATTCACTGCAGCCATCCTGGAGGTTCAGCAGAAGGTTGGCTTCAAGAATCTTATCCTGGAGCGCAAGCTGCAGGCCCTCAGTGCTGTTGTGGAGAAGAAGGAAGTACAGCTTAGCGAGGTGCTGGCTGCCTCCAACATGGACCCTGAAGCCTTAACTCTAGTGTCCCAGAAATTGGAGGTAGGTCTGGGATCACCTTTCTCCGGTAGGCCCCACCTGTACTCTGCCTGTCATTTTGGTGGGGACTCTCAGCTGACCTGGACAAAACATGCTGCTTCATGGGCAGCCCATGGACATTGGACAGGACTCTTGTTAGGTGTTTCTCAGCCTTGCATGTCTCTGGGTCTTCTTGGCATCCTCCAGAGCTCACTGCCCATTACATTCCTCAACATGGGCCTAGCTTGACCTTCCAGTGCAGCACCAGGTGGCTCTGAGGGGAGCCAGAGACCTGGACATAGCACTTCTGTGTGTAGCCAAACACCTGTCCAGTGCTGAGTGGGCAGCTACGTGTTGGTGTGACCCTTGTAGCTCTCTGGCCCTGGCAGGGGCTCTGCAGGACAGCACTGAGCTGGGTCAGTGCCTTCTGCACTCAGCCTATGTTGGGCTGAGGCTAGGGGCTGAGGGCCAGATGGGTGTGAGGCTTTTTGCCATTTCTCCAAGCCCCTGAGCTCATAGCTCATAGCTCAGCAGCCATGGAAGGTTCTAGAGTGGTGTGTGGGACAGATCAGAGTTGCTTGTGGGAGGAACCAGAGTGGGAGGGAAGCAGACCAGACACATGGTGGAGGGCCCTGCAGTGTGCTGGGGGACAGTCTGGGGGTGCTAGTTAGGGGGGGGAGCAGAGCCTATAGGAACTGATCAGGATGAACCCCTGGGGTCAGGGGTGATAAACCCATACAGGAGGGGTCTCATCATCCCTCATACTGGCTGGGTTTAGGGGTAATGCTCTGTGTCAGGGTTGAGAACCCACGCAGGAGGATCCTATCATTCTGCAGTCTGGGTCAGGGGTGATATACTCACAGGTGGGGTCCCTGGCTTTGTATTGTGGTTTGGGGTTGGCCTGTGTGCTGGCAGGTGGAGTGGGGACTTCTACCCCTCACCTTGGGCAGGTGTTGCTCGTAGCTGCTTACCTGGCAGGAAAGCCTGACTCATCCCCTGGGCTCTGTGTTCCATTTGTGGTTCTGGGCACCTGTGAGGCCACTCTGGCCTTTCCTGTCACTTTTGTGTCTGTGGGCAGGGAACGACACTCATGTGGGGGGCTGTAGGGATTCCCCAATCCAGACAGGGCTGAGTCTACTGAGTATCTGGGAGGATTGTGTCCTGCCTCCTTTGCATGAAGGATGTGTGTGTGCAGCAGACACATATGAGGACCATGCATGAGGTGTGTGCATGAGCACATGCAGCAGGTTGCATGGTGGGTCACTTGCTGATCCTACTTCCTCCTGGCTGAGAGCTCTTCTGGGACCCACCTCAGCCCAGGACAGTGTAGGCTCACGGTCTCCTTCTCCCCTAGGATGTTCTGGATTCCAAAAATGACACCATCAAGGACCTGCAGTACGAGTTGGCCCGGGTCTGCAAGGTAGCCCAGCTCCAATTCACCCTTTGACCTCTCCCTGCCCAGGGACACTTGACTGGCTAATGACTGGGGCATGTTCTCCTCATTCTAACTACTCCCCTGCTGTCCCTTCTAGGGCAGGCTGGTGGTCCTTTATGACAGTTTATCTCAGCTGCCCACACAGCACTGGTCCTCATCCTCCACAGGGGAGTCAGGAGACCTCCTGCTCCTATATCAATGCTTTCCTCAGTGCACAGCATCTTTCTGTGGAAGGCTGTGCACCTTTTCCTGACTCAGCAACCACCTGTGTATCCTGCCTTAGCCTGGAAAGGCAGTGAGGGTTTAGCTGTATTATCCCAGCTCCCAGCCCTGCATCTGTGTCTGGCTTAGATATATTTATTGCACACAGGGGGCCCCACACATCTGTGGCTCAGCAATGTAAGCAGAAGCTGATCTCTGCTAGTGTCCAAGTCCATTGGGGCTTTTCCTGAGCTCTTGCAGCCCTTAAGACTCCTGCATCTCAGACTCATCTGCACAAAATGGGGACCACTAGCACTGGCTGGGGCGGTTGTGGGAATTTCCATGAGAATTTTCATCTGATTGGGGTCGTGGCCACATAGCAGAGGCAGATCCAGCACCATGTGGCCATCATGCCATTTGGAGCTTGTTGGTAGGCTCCAGGCACTTCTGCACCAGCTCTGCAGCCCTTCTGGCCACTGTAAACATCTGCTTTTCAGATGGGGATCAGACACTGCTGGTTTTGGATGGAGGGGGCACCCAACAGTTTCCCCAGGGCAGGAAATGGGTGTTACTAGACCAGGGACAATCAGAGCCCAGTGGTGCTGAGTCTCTGCCTCTGCTCCACTCTCCCATTTGTGAACAGGAACCTGGCAGCACCTCCTAGGTTCACCATCCTACCTGCCTTTGAGCATCAGGGTCCACTCACTTCTCCCACCCTTCTGTCTACATAGGCTCACAATGACCTGCTGCGCACCTATGAGGCTAAGCTCCTGGCCTTTGGGATCCCCCTGGACAACGTGGGTTTCAAGCCCCTGGAGACAGCTGTTGTGGGGCAGACTCTGGGCCAGGGCCCCGCAGGGCTGGTGAGCACTCCAACGTAGCCGGACCACTGCCTGGACCATACCCCTTCACACAGCCAAGACAGTGCTCCATTGCCATGTTAGTAAATGAAAGTTTTCATATTTGCTGGTGGCCTCTTGCCTGTTGTGTGGGGAGATCTTCAGGCCCACAGCAGCACCTGGTATGCCAGCCAGCAAGGACAGCAGCTTGCAGAGGGAAGCCCCGCTTTATTCATCCGGCACAAAACCCTTCCCGGGATGAAGCCCATGGTGTTGAGGGCTGGGGCCAGGATCTGTGTTTGGCCTCCAGATGCGAGCAGGAAGGCATGGCCTCTAGCTCCCTCGGTATGTGGTATAGGACCATGGACTTAGCAGCAGGGGCACATGGAACTTGTGGGTCTCATCCTTGATGGTGAAGACGACCTGGAGGGGGAGAGAAAGGACCAAAGGAGGGGGTGGGATCCACACATGGCTGTGAGTGGCTGCCTCTCACCCTCCCATGGAACTCATCGCCAGAAGTCCGAAGACTAGAGGATAGACCGAGTCTTGTGAGGCCCCTGCAGGCCAGGTGAGTGGGAGGTAGCTAGGCTGGCTTGGAAGGCTCCAGTATCCACAAGGGGCTGAGTCACACAAGGCAGGGATAGATTGGGTGTGTTTAAAGGGGCCCAAAGACCTTTCTTCTGGGACTTCAAAGCAGGTGAGCTTGGCAGGGAATATGGGGGGATGAGGCCTCACCTCCACATAGGGGTAGAAGCTCTCCTGGCCTCTCTTCCTCCAGTAGCTCTCAGTGTCGAAGAACAGTTTATAGGTGCCCACCTTCATCTGGCCTGGGGGCAGTAGCCCAGGGCAGCGCCCATCTGTGTCTGTGTAGCTGGGAGAGTTCAGAAAGCTGAGGGTGAGGTGCCCCTGGCTTGATGTGCTAGATCAGCACAGCCATTGGGGGTGGGGGCAGGGGACAGGCCTGCAGAACAATTTCTCACAACTACCCCCAGCAACAGAAACTTTAGGGCTGATGTCTGGGTACTTGGGTTTCCTCCCTAGTTGCCCATCTTTACAGACTTCATGAACATAAAAGTGGGTAGTACTCTTCAGATCAGATTAATAGTTGTGCCCAAATTCCTGTCACCTCGTGCCCGTGTCCAGCTGCACTCAACACCCCAAGCAGCATTTCTGCTGAGCCCAGTGAGAAGGGTCAGGTTGCTAGGCCCAGGGCTAACCCTAACCCTCACCCAACCCCACCCCACCCCACCTCACCCTACCCCACCCCAGAGCCTAGGGCCCTTCCCACTTTAGTGCTGCCCCATGGGGAATAGAAAAGAAACTGCCTGCCAAGAAGTTAGTCAGGTTCCAGTTAACCTGTTGACAGTGAGCGCAGCCCCAGGGCCTTCCAACACTGTCAGCCCTGCCCTTTGTCCTCTGGGATGGGGCAGGTCAGGACTTAGGTTTGGCCTCTGGTTGGGGCAGGTTGGAACCCCCACAAGCTCCCGCAGCTCTGCCATTTACCTTTTCCGCAGCTCTGTCCACAGCCGGCCATGGTCCTCGAGCCTGGAGAGTTGCAGGCACAGGCCTTGGGCCGGGAGTCCTGAGGCGGTGTCCAGCACATGTGTGGTCAGTAGGCTTGTAGTGTGTTCCATGGCTCGGCCCTGGGCCAGCGGGAGGTTAGGGGTGAGTGGGAGGCCTTCTCCGGGGTATATCAACTGCTGGGCCCGCTGAATCAGCCCGAAGGGTTAGGGCTAGGCCTGGACCCATCCCCTAGTGGCTGCAGAGACCCGTGCCCACTATGCTGGCCCCTCATGCAGCCACTCGGTACCCCTCGTCGGCGGGGCCAGGTCTTGTAAACCTCGCCCTGGCCTCTGGCTCTGGGCAGCGGGAGATCGTGAGTCCAGGCCAGCCCTTACCTCCGGGGAGCACAGGTGTCCTTGCAGCGTTCGTAGCCGCGAACCACTCATGCCCAAGCAACTGCGGAACTGAGGCTGGGCTGCCCGCCGCCCCTATCCCAGCACCGCCTCCACCCCGGCCACACCCCTGTCCCGGCGTCGCCCCCAGCACCTCTCCTGGCCCACCCCAGCCCGTCGCCTCCACGGACAACCTCCACTCACAGCACCTCTGCAGGGGGCCGTGAACCTGCCGGGATGACCGCACCCCCCAACCCCCCCCCTCCCAACCCTGGGATTCCTCCCGATCTCGGGCCAGTCCCTCCTCGCCCTCCTCCGCTCCGGCCACTCGGAGCTGCCCATCCCACCAAAGGGCGCGTGTCCGCTGCTGCAGGAAGGCCCGAGGCTGCTGCTGGAGGCCTACTGGGTGCGGGTCGGAAGGGCGGGCGCGTGGCGTGTGGGGCGGGACCTGGGCGGGGAGCGGAGGAGGTTTCCGAGGAACGACTCGGGATTGGGCAAACCCCCCCCCCCCCGCATTTGCTTTTATCCTGGAACCCCATTCTGCAGTCAGTGCCTCAGTTTCCTCAGTGGGAGCTCTACGGGACACGCGGTTGAGGAACATTCCTGCACAAGCAGATGGGACCCTTCCCGTTCCAAGGGAGATGTGTTCAATTTCTACAGATTATACTAGATTGAGGAAGTCCCAGCATATTTTTCTTTTTTGTTTATTTATTTTTAAATTTTATCTTATTCAAACAATTGTGATCTACAGAATCCTTCAGAGTTGAATTTCATATATACAATGAGTCAGGGTCAATCCCACCAGTGTCATTCAACCTCCCTCCACCAATGGACCCAGAGTGCATCCTATACCACCACCTTTGGCCCCGTGGCCTGCCAGTATGACAAGCCCATTTCAGTTAGATTGTTAAAGTTTAGGTTTCTTAATTCTATTGTCATTGACTTTCACTTGGATATTTATACTTCTGTCATTCCCCCACCCCACTTTAATGCATCTGAGATCACTTGGCTCCTGGCCCCCAGCCTTTCTTTATTCCTTCATTCTTTTGTTTATAGAAAATATGTGGTAAGGGGCCGGGCGGTGGCGCTAATGGTAAGGTGCCTGCCTTACCTGCGCTAGCATAGGACGGACCGCGGTTCGATCCCCCGGCGTCCCATATGGTCCCCCAAGCCAGGAGCAACTTCTGAGCGCATAGCCAGGAGTAACCCCTGAGCGTCACCGGTGTGGCCCAAAAACCAAAAAAAAAAAAAAAGAAAATATGTGGTAAAACAAAGTAATCTATGTTCCCATTCTATGAAAAAGGCGGGAGCCCCTATTTAAAAATATAAGAAATACAGGGCGTTTGCCTTTCATGTAGAAAGTTGGTGGTTCAAATCCCGGCATCCCATATATATATATATTTCATATATATATATTTCATATATATATATGAAATGCAAATATAAAACAAAGGGATGTGTGGCAGGTGTTTTGTTTTGTTTGTTCTTGTTTTTGCATAGGCACAGCAAAAATTGGGAAAAATAGAAAGGAAAAAACTTTGGCCTAAAAACAAGGAGACACTACCCATGAAGCATCTTGCCATAAGACCATCTAAGGGGGGCCAGAGAGATAGCATGGAGGTAAAGCTTTTGCCTTACATGCAGAAGGACAGTGGTTCGAATCCCGGCATCCCACATGGTCTCCCGTGCCTGCCAGGGGCAATTTCTGAGAGTAGCGCCAGGAGTTAACCCCTGAGCACTGCCGGGTGTGACCCAAAAACCAAAAAAAAAAAAAAAAAGAAAGAAAGAAAGGAAAGAAAGAAAGAAAGAAATTGCATTAAAAAAAGGGCGGAAGTGATAGCACAGTGGTAGGGCATTTGCTTTGCATGTGCCTGACCCAGGACTAATCTGGGTTCAATCACCGGCATTCCATATGGTCCCCTAAGCCAGGAGCAATTTCTGGAGCAATTTCATTTCAGTGCTCAGGGGTTACTCCTGGCTCTAGGCTCAGAAATCACCTCTGGCAGCCACAGGATCATATGGGATGCTGGGATTCGAACCACCGTCCTTCTGCATGAAAGGCAAATGCCTTACCTCCATGCTATCTCTCTGGCCCTAGGAGCAATTTCTGAGTGCAATGCCAGTAGTAACCCCTGAGTGTCACTGGGTGTGGCCCCAAAACCAAAAAAAAAAAAAAAAGAAATTGCAATTAAATAGTTGATGAATGAGCTCTGTAGCAGGAAAGTTTATGGCATGCAGTTGCATATCCCATTGTTATCTGTGGACATAAACATAAAATAGGAAAAAATGGTAAGAATAGTAAACTGATATCCATTGCATTTCATATTAGAAATAAGATACTAAAGAACAGATGATTTACATTGAAATCTTACATGGACTGTGGCAAATATAATGGATCCCAGATTTCCCACCCCTTCATCATAATTCCTGGACAGATTTTAAGTTTAATTATTGTAGTTTGGGTCTAGTGGTTTAGACATCTACCCCATAGAGGAGTCAAAAAGCTTCTGATTCTTGTCCCTGCGTTACTTTCTTTTCTTACTTCACCCCACCCATCTCTCTCCTCCCTTCAGTTTATAATTTGGAGACAGTGCTTTAATACTCACCACTCTCTTGACATGTTATTCTTTTATATAGCACAGAATAGTGAGAACATCCATTATTTTTCTTCTCCTGACTTATTTTACTTAAGATCCTCCAGTTTCATCCAAATTGCAACAAACTGCATGACTTCATCACATCATTCCTTGTGGCCACTTAGTATTACATTATGTATGTTTACCACAGCTTCATTTTTTCACAGAATGTGTGTCCATAATCTGACTATAGTACTAAGCATGGCAATGAATATAGAATGTATATGTATATATTTTTTGTGGTTTTTGGGTCACACCCAGCAGTGCTCAGGGGTTATTCCTGGCTTTAGGCTCAGAAATTGCTCCTGGCAGGCACAGGGGACCATATGGGGCGCCGGGATTCGAACCGATGACCTCCTGCATGAAAAGCAAATGCCTTACCTCCATGCTATCTCTCGGGCCCCTGTATATGTACTTTTTTAGATGTTTTTGCATCTTGTGGATATACACCAAGCAGTAAGATCATCAGGTCATATAGTGTAACTGTTAGGCGCAGACCAGTAGGGAAGGCAGCAAAACAAACAAACAAACAAACAAACAAACAAAACCCAGCAGGAGCCTGGAATTCAGCAAATAGTTTCTCCAGCAATTAGACAGCAACCATCCTGTGGAAGTAGCAGTCTCCTTTCCCAAATCCCCAGCACATCAGTCCCTGAATTTTATATACACCAGGCCCCAACTGCCCTCTAGTGGCTGGTAACTGACTTTCTTTGTTTTGTTTTGGTTTTTTGTTCTTTTTTTGCACTCAGGAGTTCTTGGCTCTTCGTTCAGAAATCGATTCTAGGAGGCTTGGGGGACTATATGGGATGCCAGGAATCAAACCCGGTCCGTCTCGAGTTGGCTACGTGCAAGGCAAATGCCTTACCTCTGTGCTATCTCTTAGGCCCCACTTATTCATTCTTAGAACCACTGTTCGTCCGACCTTGATCAGCCTGTGCAAGGCAAAAGCCCTACCACTGCAGCCATTACTCTGGCCCCTTTCTATTTTATTTTTTTTAATATAGAACGCTTCACGAATTTGCGTGTTATCCTTGCGCAGGGGCCATGCTAATCTTCTCTGTATTATTCCAATTTTAGTATATGTGCTGCCGAAGTGAGCACCCCTCTTCCTGTTTTTAAATGTGGTCATTGAATTATTGTTTTTGATCTTTAGCTTTGTATATCTTGAGTACTAAACTATTACTTGCTGTATTGTGTTCAAACATTTTCTCCCAATCAGCAGCATATATTTTAACTTTAAATTGTTTCTTTTGCTATAAAAACATTTAAATTTGGGGCCAGGACTGGAGCGGTGGCACAAGCAGTAAGGCGTCTGCCTCGCCCACGCTTAGCCTAGGCCGGACTGTGGTTCAATCCCCTGGCGTCCCAAATGGTTCCCCAAGCCAGGAGCAATTTCTGAGCGCATAGCCAGGAGTAAACCCTGAGCATCACCAGGTGTGGCCAAAAAACAAACAAAAAAAAACTGTCCTTGAACTCATAGTTGTTGTCTATCTTCTCCCATGTACCTAATAAGTCATAATTTAGGGACCGGAGAGATAGCAGAACTGTAGGGCATTTGCCTTGCAAGCAGCTGAATGGTGGTTCAAAATTCCATATGGTCCCCCGTGCCTGCCAGGAGCAATTTCTGAGCGCAGAGCCAGGAGTAACCCTGAGCACCTCTGGGTGTGACCAAAAACCAACCAAACAAAACAAAACAAGTCATAATTTAGTAAATCTCTCTATAAGAAAAAAATTTTTTTTTTTTTTTGGTTTTTGGGCCACACCCGGCGGTGCTCAGGGGTTACTCCTGGCTGTCTGCTCAGAAATAGCTCCTGGCAGGCACGTGGGACCATACGGGACACCGGGATTTGAACCAACCACCTTTGGTGCTGGATCCGCTGCTTGCAAGGCAAACACCGCTGTGCTATCTCTCCGGGCCTATA
Organism: Suncus etruscus; assembly: GCF_024139225.1. NCBI lineage: Eukaryota > Metazoa > Chordata > Mammalia > Eulipotyphla > Soricidae > Suncus > Suncus etruscus. The sequence continues at coordinate 39,731,180 of NC_064861.1, forward strand.
TAACAAATTATAATTGACAAGGTCTCAAAGCATTGGTAGTATAGATTATTGGTTGTGACTCAGACTCCTTGATTTAAATAAAAGTTTAGCTCCACTAACCTACCAGCTGTGACTATAGACAAGGGACTTCTACATACCTCATTTTCTGTATGTACAAAAAAATAGCAGCATTAGATATTAGATACTTTTTTTGGCCACACTCAGTGATGCTCAGGGGTTATTCCTGGCTATGAACTCCTATGAGCTCAGAATTTTTTTATATTTACTCTTTAGAAAAATTAATATACTAAGCATATTTTGTCATACATACTGAAAAAGAAATATATATATTTTATATATATTGTTTTACATTTTATATATTTTTTTTTTGTGGTTTTTGGGTCACACCCGGCAGTGCTCAGGGGTTTTTCCTGGCTCCATGCTCAGAAATTGCTCCTGGCAGGCACAGGGGACCATATGGGGCGCCGGGATTCGAACCGATGACCTCCTGCATGAAAGGCAAACGCCTTACCTCCATGCTATCTCTCCGGCCCCTACATTTTATATTTTTATATAAAGTATATATACTTTATATACTAAGAAAATCATGTTCATAAAGACCAATGCAAATTTGTTGCTATATATGAATGTATTTTATTTATTTATTTATTTATTTATTTATTTATTTATTTATTTATGGTTTTTGGGCCACACCCAGCTGTGCTCAGGTGTTACTCCTGGCTATCTGCTCAGAAATAGCTCCTGGCAGGCACGGGGGACCATATGGGACACTGGGATTCGAACCAACCACCTTAGGTCCTGGGTTGGCTGCTTGCAAGACAAACGCCGCTGTGCTATCTCTCTGGCCCCGTATTTTACTTTATTTTATTTATTTATTTATTTATTTTGGTTTTTGGGTCACATCTGGCAGCGCTCAGGGGTTACTCCTGGCTCTATGCTCAGAAATTGCTCCTGGCAGGCTCGGGGGACCATATGGGATGCCGGGATTTGAACCAATGACCTTCTGCACGAAAGGCAAACGCCTTACCTCCATGCTATCTCTCCGGCCCCATATTTTATTTTTTTTAAACACCGTGATTAAAAACATGATTGTAGTTTGGTTTCAGTCATACAAAGAACACCCCCCTTCACCAATGCCCCCTTATCTCCCTCCTCCCCACTCTCTGCCTGTATTGGAGACAGGCATTCTACTTCTGCTCATTAACATTGTTATGGTAGTGGTTAGTGTAGTTATTTTTCTAACTGCACTCACCACTTTTTGTGGTAAGCTTCATGTTGTGTATTGGTCCTTCCAGCCCTCATCTCTGGGGATTCTTTTTTTTTTTTTTTTTTTGTGGTTTTTGGGTCACACCCGGCAGTGCTCAGGGGTTACTCCTGGCTCCATGCTCAGAAATTGCTCCTGGCAGGCACGGGGGACCATATGGGACGCTGGGATTCGAACCAATGACCTCTTGCATGAAAGGCAAACGCCTTACCTCCATGCTATCTCTCCAGCCCCGGATTCTTTTTTTTTTTTTTTGACAAAAATCTTAAGTTTTTATGAGACTTCAATTTTTGAAATACATAACTCTTACAGTACAGACACAGATTTACAAGTTGTTTTTTTTTTTTTTTTTTTTTTTTTTTTTTTTTACAAAATATGTATGCCATTTCGAAAGAATACTGTTGAGATCATGATCTAAAATACCTGTCAGCATGTAAAAAGGATTTGTGGCTTCTGGGATGCCGGGATTCGAACCACTCTCCTTTTGCATACAAGGCAAACGCTCTACCTCCATGCTATCTCTCTGGCCCTATTTTTCTTAAAACACATAGATACGTGAGATTATTCTGTGTCTCCCTCTGGCTTATTTCACTCAGCATAGCAGTTTCCATGTACATCCATGTATAGGAAAATTTCATGACTTCATCTCTCCTGATGGCTGCATAATATTCTATTGTGTATATATACCACAGCTTCTTTAGCCATTCATCTGTTAAAGGGTATCTCGGTGGTTTCCATAGTCTGGCTATTGTAAATAGTGCTGCAATGAATATAGATGTGAGGAAGGGATTTTTGTATTCTTTTTGTGTCCCTAGGGTACATCCCTAGGAGTGGTATAGCTGGATCATATGGGAGCTCAATTTACAGTTTTTTTTTTTTTTTTGGGTTTTTGGGTCACACCCGGCAGTGCTCAGGGGTTACTCCTGGCTGTTTGCTCAGAAATAGCTCCTGGCAGGCACGGGGGACCATATGGGACACCGGGATTCGAACCAACCACCTTTGGTCCTGGATTGGCTGCTTGCAAGGCAAACGCTGCTGTGCTATCTCTCCGGGCCCAATTTACAGTTTTTTGAGGACTCTCCATATTGTTTTCCATAAGGGCTAGACTAGATGGTATTCCCACCAGCAATGATTGTTCTTGTTCTTTGTGATGTGTGTCAGTCTCTGTGGCGTGAGATGGTACCTCATTGTTGTTTTGATTTGCATCTCCCTGATGATTAGTGACATGAAGCATTTTTTCCATGTGCCTTTTGGCCATCTGTATTTCTTTGAGGAATTATCTGTTCTTCTTCTTCTTCTTCTTCTTTTTTTTTTTTTTGTTTTTTGGGCCACACCTGGTGATGCTCTGGGGTTAATCCTGGCTATGCGCTCAGAAATCGGCCCTGGTTTGGGGGACCACATAGGGCGCTGGGGGATTGAACTGTGGTCCATCCTAGGTTAGCGCACACAAGGCAAATGCCCTACCATTTGCGCCACTGCTCCGGCCCCTCTTCTCATTTTTAGATGGAGTTAGATTTTTTTTTCTTTTCAAGTTCTGTCAGTATCTTGTATATATCTTAGATATTAGCCCCTTATCTGATGAGTATTGGGTGAATAGTTTCTTCCATTTTGTGGGTGGGTTTTGTATCCTCGGACTATTTTCTTTAATGTATAGAAGCTTCTCAGCTTAATGTAGTTCTGTTTATCTCTGCTTCCACTTGGAGTGCTGTTTCCTCCTTAAAGCTGCCGTTAGTTTCAATGTCGTGGAGTATTTTACCTAACAAATTTTAAAAGTCTACTTTTTTATTTTAAAGTCTACTTTCTTACTCACAAAGGTTAACTTTACAAAACCTAAAAATCCCATCAAAAGGGGCCAGAGAGATAGCATGGAGGTAGTGCATTTGCCTTGCATGCAGAAGAACCATGGTTCGAATCCCGGCATCCCACATGGCCCTCTGAGCCTGCCAGGAGTGATTTCTGAGCGTAGTGCTAGGAGTAACCCCTGAGCACTGCCGGGTGTGACCCCAAAACAAAAACAAACAAAAAATCCCATCAAAAAATGAGGAGAGGAAATAAACAGAACAACAGATGGCCAACGGGCACATGAGAAAAATGCTCATCACTTATCATTAGGGAAATCCAAATCAAGATGAGATATCGTCTAACACCACTGAGGATGGCACATATCAAAAATACTGGGAACAATCTCTGTTGGAGGGGATGTGGTGAGAAAAGAACTCTCACCCATTGGTAGAATGCTGATCGATTCAACCCCTATGGAAAATAGTATGGAGAGGTCTTAGTAAACTCAACATTGAGCTGCCATACGACCCAGCAAACCCTCTTTGGGTTATCTATCCCCAGGACAGAAAAACATTCATCCAAAAGGATGTATGCACACTGCTATTCATTGCAGCACTTGGTACAATAGCTAAGTCTTGAAATCAACCTAGATGTCCAAAAAAGGGTGAGTGGATCATGAAGACGTGGTAAATGTATACAATGGACTATATAGCTGTAAGGAATGATGAAATCATGCAATTTGTATGGACAGAAAGAGAAGGTATATGTGTGTGTGTGTGTGTGTGTGTATATATATATATATATATATATATATATATATATATATATATAAGAGGTATTATGTTAAATGAAGCCAGGAGACTACAGAATACCACTTATATGTATTAAGAATAACTCCATGAAGAATTGCAGAATTGCAATGGTCTAAATGTGAGATGTCGCAAACACTCGTGGCCCCAGAATATAGTGAGGAGATGGAAAGAAACTGAGTGGAGGAGAAACACAACTATGAAAGGATGAGGGCTAGGTGGTCTTAGGTCCATTGGTGGAGATTAAAAACAAGGGACGGAACTAAATATCCAAGCCAAAGTCAACAACAATGGAATCAAAAGACCCAAACTCTTAATAATCTAAACAGTAAATGAGCCTGTTTTGTTATACTGGCAGGCTGGGGGCAAAGGGTGTTGGGTATGAGATACACTGGGAACATGGTGGAGGGAAATAAGACATTGGTGGTAGGACTGGCTCTAATTCACTATATGCCTGAAACCCAACTATAAAGGGCCTTGTAAGTCACAATGTTTCCAATAATAAGGGCTACTTTCTATTATCTCATTTTTTAGTCATAATAAAAGGCATGTTCAGAACAGTTCCAATAATTACTTCTAATAAAATATGACTAATCTAATCTCAGGATAACTGAGTCCTATATATACATTTTTTTGGTTTTTGGGTCACGCTCAGGGGCTATTCCTGGCTTTGAGCTCAGAAGTCGCTCTTGGTAGGCTCAGGGGGACCATATGGGATGCCAGGAATTGAAATGGGGTTCATCCTGTGTTGGCCACATGCAAGGCAATGCCTTACTGCTCTGGTATTGCTCCGCCCCCTATATATTTTTATCTTTCAATGTTTAGGGCTTTGCTTAAGTGAAGTAAAACTAATATAGGTATTATCTGTCCATTTAGCAAAATGCTCCCATGAAAGTGTCTCTTTGCACAAAATGTAGCAGGTAGAGCTCCAGCCCCCCATACCAATATCTCTTTGCTTCTATGTAAAAGGCAAGGAGAACGTCATGAGATGCTCACCATTAACATATATTCTGCACCTATATACTTCAGGACTCACTAGTTTAAAACACTAACTTCCTTAATTTTTTTTTTTTTTTTTGGTTTTTCGGGCCACCCCGTTTGATGCTCAGGGGTTACTCCTGGCTAAGCGCTCTGAAATCGCCCCTGGCTTGGGGGGACCATATGCGACGCCGGGGGATCGAACCGAGGTCCTGATCCTTGGCTAGCGCTTGTGAGGCAGACACCTTACCTCTAGCGCCACCTCGCCGGCCCCAATTTTATACATAGACTAATGTCCTCCATAAAAAGAGCTTATCAAAAAGTAGCCAATCAGGGCCGGAGAGATAGCACAGCAGCGTTTGCCTTGCAAGCAGCCGACCCAGGACCTAAGGTGGTTGGTTCGAATCCCGACGTCCCATATGGTCCCCTGTGCCTGCCAGCAGCTATTTCTGAGCAGATAGCCAGGAGTAACCCCTGAGCACCGCTGGGTGTGGCCCAAAAACAAAAAAAGTAGCCAATCAGCAAAGATGTGGCACCATTGTGTCATATACACACGTGTTTGTGTACGCACTATTTCCGGAGATTTAGGACTTAGTACTATTGTTTCATGTCCCATTTATTACACCTAATTTAATAGAATACAAGTAAACCAAAGCCTACTGATTTGCTAATAAAAATTAAATTTTTTATAAAAGAAATTAATAGCCAGAGAGGTGGTGCTAGAGGTAAGGTGTCTGAAGCACTACCGTAGGACGGACCACTGTTTGATCCCCTGGCGTCCCATATGGTCCCCCCAAGCCAGGAGTGATTTCTGAGCGCATAGCCAGGAGTAACCCCTGTGCGTCAAACAGGTGTGGCCCAAAAAAACAAAACAAAAAAAAATTAATGGACACAGGTTCAACAAATGCAAATCTAACAGAAACTTTGCAATATGACTAACAAAAATTAACCCACATAATCTTTATTTCAGATCCCCTTCTCCTGTTCAGCAGTTTTTGTTTTGAAGGGTTCAGATTCTGGGCCTTACACTTTGGACTCAGGGCTTACTGCTGGCAGTACTGGAGTGATATGTGGTTGCCGAGGATCAGATATCCCTGTTTGCTGTACTACTCTCTGGTCCCTTCCCTTTCTGTCTCTTGACATTGACTATCTAGAGTATTTAGAGAAATATTCATGTAAATAAAGAAAATAACAGCAGCACAGCAATAGTTGTTATTTCTCTTAAATTTATGTTAGGACTGTCTCTTAGAACCAAAGTACCCCATTGACAAAATTTGAAGATTTTTCACTAAGCTGAAAATCACTAAAATTGGGGCTTTAGAATTAAAATAATAAGAATGTAAAAATTGAGCATATCAGGGGCTAGAGAGATAGCATGGAGGTAAGGCGTTTGCCTTGTATGCAGACAGTGGTTCGAATCCTGGCATCCCATATGGTCCCGAGTCTGCCAGGAGTGATTTCTGAGTGTAGAGCCAGGAATAACCCGAGCGCCCAAAAAACAACAAAAATATTTACCAATTTATAACAAGCTGTGCAAGTGGGTAACAGTTACACTAGCATTATGAAGGGTAAAGGAGGGAGATATAGGATGTATGCTGGAACAGGTATGGAGGGAAGACAACATTAGTGGTGGGAATGCTCCTCATTCATTGTCACTGTGTGCCTTAAATATTTCTGTGAAATAATTGTATTTCACTTTGACCACAATAAAAATGAAAAAAAAAAAAAACTGAGGATATCAAATAGTATATTCTATTTTGGTAGATACTTGATATTTGGGATGCAAATATCCTATTTAGGACTCTAGCAAAATAGAATTACTTCAAAATTATACAAATTACATAGCCAAAGGAGATCATATAGCTAGGGCACATGTGTAAAATAAAACAGAAGCAAGATAATAAAAAGCAGTTAAGGTGCATGCTTTTGCACACAGTCCAGTGTGATTCCATCCTACTCATGATCCCTCGAAAAGGACCTGGCATAGTTCTGAAGGGACTTGTATAACATTAGGGTGGCTTGGGTAAGCTCTAGCAATGCAGGGTCTTAGACAGAGATCTAGCTTGTTTCAAGAGGAATCCTTTTCCTCCCACTCCAATTCCCAACAATGCATAGAAAACCCTCCTCCCCCCAAAAAAGATCATAAAAGGAAGACATGCATATTACTGTTGCTTCCAATGCTATAAACTTCTTGAAATGACTTAAATTTTCCATCACCTCGGGCCCGGAGAGATAGCACAGCAGCGTTTGCCTTGCAAGCAGCCAATCCAGGACCAAAGGTGGTTGGTTCAAATCCTGGTGTCCCATATGGTCCCCCGTGCCTGCCAGGAGCTATTTCTGAGCAGACAGCCAGGAGTAACCCCTGAGCACCGCCGGGTGTGGCCCAAAAACCAAAAAAAAAAAAAAAAAAAAAAAAAAATTTCCATCATCTCAAGAGCTCACTGACACAAAAGTAAATAGTCAATTATAGAGTTCACAAATGACATGTATCCAGGTCTGTAATTTTTAATTTAAAATAATAAAGACTCTGCTGCATTCATGTCTTGGAGCTAGCTAAACAATGTTCAACAGTGGTTTTATTAGGTGAATGCTAAAAAGTATTTAACATTAAATTTACTTCACACTAATGTTTACAAATACATTACTAGCAATTCTTAGTATTTCAAATCAAGTAGCTTGAAGTGGGGAAGGCTTGTTTTTCAAATAACTCTTCAGAGGTACATGAAGAAGCCTATGAACTGATTTCAAGTCTCTAACCAACAACCACTAAATCATCACTGGGGAACTCATATGAGGGAACTTCAAGGTTGAGAGGTGCGGGTCCCTTTCTGATTCTGCCGGATGCATCATAGTGCGACCCATGGCAAGGGCAATAATAGCCACCGAAATCTCCTGCATTTGCAATGGGCACACAACCAAGATGAGTGCAAACACCTATCAAAATAACCCACTCAGGTTTCTTCACTCGATCTAAGTCATGTTGTGGGTCCCTCAGCTGGGACACTTCAACCGCAGCTTCCTGGTCAATTTCCTTCTGGGTTCTATGTCGCACAAACAAGGGCTTGCCTCTCCATTTGAAAGCCATGTTCTTGCCTTCTGGAATATCAGATAACTTGATTTCAATTTTCGACATGGCTAGCACATCAGCAGAAGCACTCATGCTGGACACGAATTGAGAGACAACATTCTTGGCTGCATATGCAACAGCCACAGTAGTTGTTGCAGTGACCAAATAGGAGAACCCTTTTCTAGCCTCGCTGCTATCTTTTGAAGACTTTGTACTATCTAGCACTTCAGCACGACGATAGTCAGAGAAGTCAGGCACTCTGATGTCTGTATGAGAATAACGGACAGAAGCAGGAACTACAAGATAAAAATGTTAAAAAATACAATTAGATGAGTATTCGAAGAAGGGCTACATCAAAAATAGAATTATACGGATTCACAAGCAAGTCAAATTATAAAAATGTGAAACATGACATTCACTATAGTCTGAAGTAATCAAAGTAACCAGTGACAATATGCAAATATTAATAGTGAAGTCCATCATCATGTTGGCATGATAGTCTTAAAACACAAACTGAGCCCCTCTTTATTACACTAATTCAGAATTCATAATTGTGCATTAAGTTATATACCTTATGTAGCAATATTTTAAAATCTAAAATTTTGAGATTCAACCTATACAATTCTACCATGTTCCCGAGAATTTTGAATGGTCCCAAAACTCTAATGCTAATCAAGAGATTAGCTTCTAAGTCGGAGAGATAGCATGGAGGTAAGGCATTTGCCTTGAATGCAGAAAGTCAGTGGTTCAAATCCTGGCATCCCATATGGTCCCCTGAGCCTGCCAGGAGTGACCCAAAAACCCAAAACCCAACCCCCCCCACAAAAAAAAAAAAGAAAAAAAAAGAAAAAAAGAGAGATTAGATTCTGCTCTTACTTTAGTTGAGGAAAAAAACCTCGACATTTCTATTTTAGGCGTATAAATGTATACGTACGCCTAAATGTATAAAGTACCATTATTATTTTTTTTTTTTTGGTTTTTGGGCAACACGTGGTGACACTCGGGTTATTCCTGGCTATGTGCTCAGAAATCACTCCTGGCTTGGGAGACTATATGGGACACCAGGGATCGAGCTGAGGTCTGTCCTAGGCTTGCTCGGGCAAGGCAGACGTCTTACTGTTTGTGCCACCGCTCTAGTCCCAAAAGTACTATTATTTTATTTTATTTTTTTGTTTGTTTTTGGGCCACACCTGGCGGTGCTCAAGGGTTACTCCTGGATCTCTGCTCAGAAATCGCTACTGGCAGGCATGGGGACCATATGAAATGCCGGGATTCGAACCAATACTGGTCCTTGGTTGGTCACTTGCAAGGCAAACACTATCTCCAAAAGTACTATTATTTTAATTCAAATAAAACCTAGAGAAAGATATCAGTATCAGAATGAGCAGTTATCAAAAATCCGATAAAATTTCTAAAGTGAGGGCCAGAAAGATAGCATGGAGGTAGGGCGTTTGTCTTGCATGCAGAGGGACAGTGGTTCGAATCCCAGGGTTCCTGGGTCCCCTGAGCCTGCCAGGAGTGATTTCTGAGTGTAGAGCCAGGAGTAATCCCTAAGCACTGCCGGGTGTGACCCCAAAACCAAAACCAAAACCAAAAACACAAAAAAAACCCTTCCAAAGTGAACCACTTCTTCAATTTGGTAAAGAAAGAAATAGTGAAAACGTTCACACATGCCCCTTTTGGTGAAGAGCAACAGGTACTTTCACTACTGTGGGTCCCTCAACTGGGTCACTACTGCATGTTACACACAGGTAAAATGTTCACATCAACTAAGAAGCAAATAGGGGCTGGAGAGATAGCACGGTTTGCCTTGCAAGCGGTCAACCCAGGACCAATGGTGGTTTGAATCCTGGCATCCCATATGGTCCCCCAAGCCTACCAGGAACTTCTGAGCGTAGAGCCAGGAGTGACCCCTGAGTGCCACCAAGTGTGACCAAGAACCCTCCTCCCCCAAAAAGGCAAATAAATACTGTACTATAGTACTTTGAATGCCAAGTCCATCAAACAAACCTGTCTTTCTTCATAACATTTTCAAATGACAAAGACGATCTTACTGGTAATAATAACTTTGTTTTTAGTTTTTGGGCCATACCTGGTGACACTAAGGGGTTACTCCTGGGAGACCATATGGGACTCAGGGGGATTAAGCTGAGGTCCGTAGGTTAGTGTGTGCAAGGCAAACACCCTACTGCCTGTGCCACCGCTCTGGCCCCGGAAATAATAATTTTTAAGTATGTTTCAGGAAGCAAATTATTTTTCAAAATTGCATATCCAACATTGGAAATTTGTCCCAAACTTCCTTATAACATTAAAAATTATTCACTTAATATTTGATTCCTCTGGGGTCAGAGAGATTAGCACAACAGGATGTTTTGCCTTGCACACAGCAGACCCAGGACAGATGGTAGTTCGAAACCCGGCATCCCATATGGTCCCCCGAGCCAGCCAGGAGCGACTTCTGAGCACAGAGCAGGAGTAACCCCTGAGCACTGCTGGGTGTAACCCCAACCCCCCCCAAATATTTGCATGATGAATTGAAGGGGTGAAACACAATTAAGAACATGTTTGTAACTATGGTGTTTAAATAAATAATTATTTAAAAAAATTGCTTCCAGGGCCCAGAGAGATAGCACAGCAGTAGGTCATTTGCCTTAGACACAGAAGGACAGTGGTTTGCATACTGGCATTCCATATGGTCCCCCGAGCCTGCCAGGAGCGATTTCTTAGCTTAGAGCCAGGAGTAATCCCTGAGCGCTGCTGGGTGTGACCCAAAAACAAAAAAAAAATTGCTTCCAGGGCCTGAGTGGTAGCACAGTCGGTAGGGCGTTTGCCTTATACACACTCAACGCAGATTTGATCCCTAGCATCCCCTGTGGTTCCCAGAGCCTGCAAGAATGATTTCTGAGCTCAAAGCTGGGTTTGACCCTAAAAAACCAAAAATATTGCTTCCTACAGAAATAATCACAAAATGTATTTCTATTACTTCATAAAGTGGTAAAGCCAAAATTAATGTAATAGTTTTCTGACTAAATAAATCAACAATTTTGGAGAAGACCAGGTCACAGAAAATAACAAATTGCCATAGAGAACTATGGCAAAGTGACATTATGAAGTGTACCTCTCTACATTACTCTATGTAATGCTAACAGATCAGTGTAGACTAGAATTTGGAATCAAGTATAAATTATTTCTGCATTGTCTGGGATTGATGAAGAAAATAAAATACATATAAAACACTAATAAGAATGTATTTGACACTTTCATTCTTTTCAAGGCAAAGAATTCCAATTCCACTTTTTTCTTTTTGGTTTTTTGGGCCACACCTTGTAACCTTCAGGGGTTATTCCTGGCTATGCACTCAGAAATCGCTCCTGGTTTGAGGGACCATATGGGACGCAGGGGATCAAACCTGGGTCCATCCTAGGCTAGCGCCGGCAAGGCAGACACCTTACTGCTCTGCACCACTACTCCGGTCCCAAATCTACGTTTCAAGTACATTTTTTTAACTGCAAAAACGATTCTCTGTACAATCAACATAAACTGTATTAGGAGTAACTTTTAGTAGCAGATACAGCTATGCTTAGTGCTGCATTAAAATCAGACACTCATGAAGGTTATTGCCTTATGGCTTCACCAGGTCTTAGATTAAATCTTCAATTTCCAGCTGAAATATTTAGCTAGTTGGAAAATGCCAAATTTATTTTTCACATACACCACTGAAATTTCCTTCTTAATCTAGTAATCTAGAGACATCTAGATGGATAGGTAGTCTATTAGTACTCCAGAAGTTTCTCCAAAGCATGAGGAATCACTGACAAAAACATACTACCTATTTATTCATATATATATATTTTGGGGGGGGGGGCGCACACTCAGCAGAGCTCAGGGATTATTACTTGCTCTGCACTCGGGAATTACTCCTCAGTGCTCATAGTACTGCATGAGATGCTAGGGAATAGAAGAACCCGGGTCTGCTACTTCCCTACTGGTTATACTATCTCTCCAGTCCCTCCTTTCCTGATAAATATTTTAATTCAAGAGTAAGCAAAATCCAAGGTTGTGGGGATAGAAAAGTAAAGGAACTATTTTTTATCCCCTCAAATTCAAGTTCAGAGTAATCATTAAGAGTGTAATGCAGGGTCCAGAGAGATAGCACAGCGGCGTTTGCAGCCGGTCCAGGACCAAAGGTGGTTGGTTCGAATCCTGGTGTCTCATATGGTCCCCTGTGCCTGCCAGGAGCTATTTCTGAGCAGACAACCAAGAGTAACCCCTGAGCACCGCTGGGTGTGACCCAAAAACTTAAAAAAAAAAAATGCAGAGGGCCCAGAGCTATAGCACAGAGGTAGGGTGTTTGTCTTGCATGCGATCAACCCAGGACAGACCCTGGTTCAATTCATAGCATCCCATGTGGTCCCCAGAGCCTATCAGGAGCGATTTCTGAAAGCAGACCCAGGAGTAACCCCTGAGCTCCACCGGGTGTGACCCAAAAACAAACAAACAAAAAATGGTGTAATGCAGAGTTGAAAGTACCATTAGGGGGGCCGGAGAGATAGCATGGAGGTGGAGTGTGCCTTGCATGCAGAAGGACTGCTGTTTGAATCCCCGCATCCCATATGGTCCCCTGAGCCTGCCAGGAGCGATTTCTGAGCATAGAGCCAGGAGTAATCCCTGAGCGCTGCCGGGTGTGACACCCCCCCAAAAAAAAGTACCATTAGGTGTTATAAAAACAAAGGGATCAACAACTACAAAACTGCATTAATCCATCCTAATTAAGAATGCAAGATAGAAAAGATCCTGGCTCTGCAAAAATATAAACTGAAGGAAATCTGATGAATATAAGTGAGGGTCTCGGGATTGGCTTAAGTTCATCAAATCAATGTAAATGAGCAAGTCACACAATAAACTAAGCTGGTCAGTGGAGGACTGTAAAAAAAAAAAAAAAGAGCACCTGCTCTTTATAATAACTGCGTTATTCACCTATGAAACTATCAATCTCTGCTCCTCTTCCAAAATTAAACTGACTTGTGTAAAAAAAAACAAAAAAACAAAACCACTTTGGCCCAAGCCTGAAAAATCGACACAACGTAAGGGCACGTTACTGCTTCTTAATTTTTAGATTTTTTTTGTTTTACTTTGAAGAGAGAACTGGGTGACAATAAGGACAATGAAGGTCAGTGACGAGTGGGGGAAAGATACCCCCTCATTTTTTTTTTAATTATTGCTAAAGTCCTCCAATGCATGTGTGCTTAATAGCTTTACATATTATTCTCCATCTGAACCTCAAGACAGAGTTCTTGAAAAGGGACAGGGTATAATCAACGCATTTCAGAGTGAATACAATAGGCCCAAAGTCAATTGACCTGCAAGCAGAAGCGTTCACCAGATTTTGGTGGAAAGCCAAAAGGACTTTTTGGAACGCTCAGCCAGTTCTTTCACTTCACCGACCTGGAACGAGACTTGGGGTACCACTGTGGATCGCCCAGCCAGCAACATCGAGACGCCCCCACATTAGAGACAAAGAACCCAAAGCCCACACAGGACGGCAGCCGCCAATTATCATGAGCCCCTCTCCCTTCGATCTGTCTACTCGGTGGTCCCCTAGGTGCAAGGACGGAAGCGCAGCTCACCGTTGAGGCCCACGGTGGCCGCCAGAGGACGGCCCGCAGCCTGGCCGCACAGCGACGTCGGCTTCAAGTCCAGCACGGGGGGCTTCGCGGCGGCGGGCACCGAGGCCTGCACGAGAGGCCGCAGCGCGCCCGCCACCCCGCGGGACGTCGCCGACAGGGCGGGAGCGAAAGGGCCCGAGCGAGCCGCGACCGACAACATGGCGACGACCGCTCCAACCCGCAAGATGGTCGGTCACAGGACGACCTTAGGCCGGCGGAAAGGCACAGGAGCCGGAAGAGCGGGCCGCTGACGTCAGCACGTCGACGACGCGAACGCGCCCTTATGACGTCAATACGTAGACCGACGTGCCCCCGCCCCTTCACGAGGTGGGCGGGGATTCCGGAGTGCGCCTGCGTCACAGTAGGGAACGGCGACGCTCGCGGAAGGCGGAGGTCAGAGCTAGCTAGCTCGTTCGCTCTGAGGATGGAGATCCCGAGGAAGGCCGTTGAGGAGCCGGAAGTAGCTTGGCCTTTCTCCTCCCGTGTCGCTAGTGTTTGGGAGTGGAGACCAGACCCGGAGCATCCGTGATCTGATTAGTGCGCTCCTCTGGAGCAAAACCTTTGTCGCGGGACCTGCGGATAAGAAGAAGTGACTGTAGTGCGGGAGAGATGGCATAGTGATAGGGCGTTTGCCTTGCAAGCGGGCCCACCCAGGACCAACGGTGGTTCGAATCCCGGCTTCCCATATGGTCCCCTGAGCCTGCCAGGAGCGATTTCTGAGCACAGAGCCAGGAGGAACCCCTGAGCGTCGGCCGGGTGTGGCCCCTCCCCCCAAAAAATACAAAACAAAAAATAAGTGACTGTACTTGTTTTAATAATATAGCAGTAATAATAATCTCTTTAGGACAGAGCCTAGTGTATTTGTGATTGACGAGGATGAGGATGATGACGATGGTGACACTTTTAAAGTTTAGGGGACCTGTGGAAAGTTGAATAATGACGACAGTGACTTAGGTTTATCATCACTGTGTGCTCTACTTTTCACTGACACGCAAATTAAAGACCCTATGAAGTAACAGCACTCTGCGAGCCATTTAGAAAACAGATTGGGAGGGATTTTTTGTGTCTGTCCAGGACTGGATAGCCAGCAGTCTGGTAATGGTAGTCTGTCAAGCCACTGTTTGGCTTAGCATGATTGTAGGGGCTTTTAGGGGTGAGTTCCTAAGTCATTTTTATCACACGAAGATAGTAATTCCCTTTTGGGTCTCAGGTGCAATCGTGGGATTAAAAAAGGACAACTAGGGGCCGGAGAGTTAGCATGGAGGTAAAGCGTTTGCCTTGCATGCAGAAGAACGGTGTTTCGAATCCCGGCATCCCACATGGTCCCCTGAGCCTCCCAGGAGCGATTTCAGGAGGAACTCCTGAGTGCTGCTGGATGCGACCCCCCAAAAAAAGAGTTAATAGTGAAATCATGAGACCAAACTTCAACAATTAAATAAAAAAACAGACCTATTATGGCAGGCTGGGAGGCAAGGGGTGGTGACATGGATAGAATCTGGGGACATTGGTGGAAGGAGATTGAAAATGGTGGTCCTGAAACATTTGTCTGTCTAAAACCCAACTGAATAACTTTGTAAATTGGAATGGTTTAAATTGAAAAGTTAAAAAAGTCCCCTTTTAGGTTTAATTCCTTTAATCTAATGTGAACATTCCACTTGGTGTTAATATGGCTTAGGTACTTCTTTAGCATTTACAAATCTCCCCCTTTACAAAATAGGTCTTCAATTCAGTGCCCCTGACATGTATTTATAACTCTAGAGATGTATAAGTTTTTTTTATTCATATTTGTATTTTACCCATGTGGTTTTTCATTGTCTACAGTGAGATCATGGTTTTAGGTACAGAATGACTTCACTGGATAGAGTATTCTTGGATAGTTTCTTTCAGCAGTTAAAGATAACCTTTCACAACCCCTTTTGCCTACTGAGAAGTTTTCTAGAGTTTGGTGCCTAGTCTTTGGTTTTGAATGTTGTGTTTTAAGGCATCTTGGAAATGGTTATCTTGGATTGGATTTTTGGTTGATTTTGTATATCAAATGTTTTCTCCAGTTTGGGAAATTCCCAGTTGTAATTCCTCCTCCTCTTGTTTTTTGATTTTCCTAGTGATGATTCAAAGCATTTTTTTCATATATTTTTGGGCCACACCCAGTGACACTCAGAGGTTACTCCTGGTTATGAGCTCAGAAATCACTCCTAGCTTCTGGGACCATATGGGATGCTGCGGATTGAACTGAGGTCGGACCTCGATCAGCCATGTGAAAGGCAAACGCCCTACCACTGTGCTATAGCTCTGGCCGGCGTGATCCTTTTTTCTTCAGATGCTTGTTAATTTTCTCTCCCCATTTTTGTTTTTGTGCCACACCAAGTGATGCCCAGGGGTTACTCCTGGCTATGCGCTCAGAAATTGTTCCTAACTTAAGGGCCTAGATGGGATGCCAGGGAATCGAACTGTGGTCTGTCCTAGGTGAGTGCATGCAAGGCAAGTGCCATGCAGCTAGTTCCACCGCTCTGACTCCTCTCCCCATTTTTTGGATGAGGTTTTAAAATAGTTATTCTTAGTTGTTAATTTTGATTGTTGTGAGCAATTATGTATCCTGGATATGAACCCTTTATTCATGTGTTGTCTGTAAATAATTTCTTCCACTTTTTTTCCCTTATAGCTTGAAGTATGTTGTTCAGTCCACAGTTATTAGTTTTATCACATATTCTATTTATGCTTACCTTCTTTTTTTCCCTTCATTTTTTTATGCTTACTTTCAGTCCAGTCTCTAGCATTGTAGTATGATACTATGCTTGGTATGATTTTTTTTTGGGGGGGTCACACCTGGCAGTGCTCAGGGACTACTCCTGGCTCTATGCTCAGAAGTTGCCCCTGGCAGGCTCGGGGGACCATATGGGATGCCAGGATTCGAACCACTGACCTTCTGCATGCAAGGCAAACACCTTTACCTCCATGCTATCTCTCTGGCCCCTATAAGTGACTTTTTAGTAGACCATTTAGGGCTGATTTTATTATCACAAATGTCATCAGCTCTTGTTTATGTTTATCCCTTCTTCCTGCTTAAAGAAGAGTTTTGTGAGTAGTGGAATCTAGGTAGAGAGTTTTTTTCAGGCCGGAGAGATAGCATGGAGGTAGGGCATTTGCCTTGCATGCAGAAGGACAGTGGTTTGAATCCCAGCATCCTATATGGTCCCCAGAGCCTGCCAGGAGTGATTTCTGAGTATAGAGCCAGGAGTAACCTTTGAGCGCTGCCAGGTTTGACCAAAAAACCAAAAAAAAAAAAAAAGTTTTTTTCATTTGATATTTTGGATATTTTATTCCACTCTTCTCAATTTTACCATCCTTTATGGGAGATCTGTTATACTTTTTTTTTTTTTTTTTTAAATTAGAACAAAGACGCAAAGAAAGAGGTCAAGGTGGGGCTGGAGAGATAGCATGGAGGTAAGGCATTTGCCTTTCATGCAGAAGGACGGTGGTTTGAATCCCGGCATCCCACATGGTCCCCTGTGCCTGCCAGGGGTGACTTTTGAGCATAGAGCCAGGAGTAACCCCTGAGTGCTGCCGGGTGTGACCCAAAAACCAAAAAAAAAAAAAGAAAAGAAAGAGGACAAGGTAAAGTTACAGTGGGCTGTTATGATTCTTATGTTATTTCCCTTATATTTAACATTTTTCTTCTCTATTATTTTAAAAAATCCTTCTCTATCTTTGGTTTTGCCATTTATTTAATATGTGTCATGGTGTTGTTCTGTTGTTTTTTAGTTTTGTTTTGTTTTTGGTTACACCCAGCACTGCTCAGAGTTTACTCGTGGCTTTGTGCTCAGAAATCGCTCCTGGCAGGCTTGGGGGACCATATGGAATACCAGGATTTGAACCACCCTCCATCCTGAATTGGCTGAGTACAAGGCAAATGCCCTACTGCTGTGCTATCTCTCCGGCTCCGTGTTTATTTTTTAATTAATTTTTTATTTGAAGCATATGATTTATAAAATAATTCATAGTTAATTTTTAGACATACAATGTTTTAGCATCAATCCCACCATTAGTATTAACCTTCCTCTAACAATGTTCCTACAGTCCATTCCATACCTCCCTACAACTCCAACCTGCCATCATAATGGGCACCTTTTTAAGTTTGGCTGTTGAAGTTTGGGTCTCATTATTTCATTGGTGTTGACTCCTTGTTTTGGATAGTTTTCTCCGTCCTTAATCTATTCTATATCTGTCTATCCTTAGTCTATTTTTTGAGTCTATTTTATTTGATACTCTTGTCCTTTTGAATCTGTGCAGCTGCCTCCCTCCAGAGATTAGGGAAATTCTCAACTATTATCTCTCCCAACACTTTTTCTTCCCCTTTCCCTTTTTCCTCAC
Organism: Suncus etruscus; assembly: GCF_024139225.1. NCBI lineage: Eukaryota > Metazoa > Chordata > Mammalia > Eulipotyphla > Soricidae > Suncus > Suncus etruscus. The sequence goes on from NC_064861.1 coordinate 39,749,114, forward strand.
CTTCTGGTATTCCTATTCTTTGGAGATGATCTTATTTTCTTTGTTTTTAAAATACCTTATATTTTATTCTTTCGTCTTTTTCTTTTCTTTTTGACTTCCTTATCAATTCTGGCTTGTATTTTGTCTTCTAATGTTTCTCTCCACGTGAGATTCTGTAACTAAAGTAACAGAATTCTGCTTGCTAGAGTGTTCATTATCTCCTTCAATTCTATTTGTATAGAATCTCTTATCCTCTGAAAAGCTTTGACTTGGTTGAATTTTTCATATATTGGTTGCTTAATGTCACCTCGAGCTTCATTAATTTCTTTCTTTTCCTTCCTTCCTTCCTTCCTTCCTTCCTTCCTTCCTTCCTTCCTTCCTTCCTTCCTTCCTTCCTTCCTTCCTTCCTTCCTTCCTTCCTTCCTTTCCTTCCTCCCTCCTTCTTTTCTTTCTTTCTTTCTTTTCTTTCTTTCTTCTTTCTTTTCTTTCTTTCTTTCTTTTTCTTCTTTCTTTCTTTCTTTCTTTTCTTTCTTTCTTTCTTTCTTTCTTTCTTTCTTTCTTTTTCTTTCTTTTTCTTTCTTTCTTTCTTCTTTCTTTCTTTCTTTTCTCTTCTCTTTCTTTCTTTTCTTTCTTTCTTTCTTCTTCTCTCCTTCCTTCCTTCCTTCCTTCCTTCCTTCCTTCCTTCCTTCCTTCCTTCCTTCCTTCCTTCCTTCCTTCCTTCCTCCTCCTTCCTTCCTTCCTTCCTTCCTTCCTCCCTCCCTCCCTCCTCCTCTCTCTCTTCCTTCTTCTTTCTTTCCTTCCTTCTTCTTTCTTTCCTTCTTTCTTCCTTCTTTCTTTCTTTTTCTTTCTTTCTTTCTTCTTTCTTTCTTTCTTTCTTTCTTTCTTTTTTCTTTCTTTCTTTCTTTCTTTCTTTCTTTCTTTCCTTCCTTCTTTCTTTCCTTCCTTCCTTTCTTTCTTTCTTTCTTTCTTTCTTTCCTTTTTTTTTTTTTTACTGAGAAAAGTTTCTTCCTCCCATCTTGTTGAGAATTTTTATCATGAATGGGTGTTGGACCTTATCATGCTCTCTGCATCTATTGATATGATCATATAATTTTTTGTTTATATTGTGCATTATGTTGATTGATTTATATATGTTAAACCATCCTTGCATCTCTGGAATAAAAGGCTACTTGGTCATGGTGTATGACCTTCTTGATGAGGTGCTGGATCCTATTTGCTAGGATTTTGTTGAGTATCTTTGCATCTCTGTTCATCAGGGATATTGGTCTGTAGTTTTCTTATTTTGAAGCATTTCTATCTCCTTTTGGTATCAGGGTGCTAGCTTCATAAAAACTACTTGGGAGTGTTTCTGTTTCTTCAATTTCCTGGAAGAGCCTGAAAGGATTGGTAGTAGGTCCTTTGAAAGGTTTGAAAGAATTCATTAGTGAATCCATCTGGGCCTGGGCTTTTGTTTTTGGAAGACTTTTGATTACCATTTGAATTTCCTCAATAGTTATATGTTTAGAAATGCTGAATTAGCCTGGTTCAATCATGGAAAATTATAATAGTTCAAGAATTTATCCATTTCTTCCAGGTTCTCTTGTTTTGTGGCATAGAATTTCTCAAAGTAATCTCTGAGTATTTTTTGAATCTCTATAGTATCTGTAGTGATCTCCCCATTTTCATTTCTAATTTTGGTTTATTAAATTTATCTCCCTTTCTTTGTGAGTTTTGCTAGTGGTAATCAATCTTGTTGATTTTTTTTTTCAAAAACCAACTTTTGCTTTCACTGATCTTTTGGATTTTTTTTTTTAATTTCCATTTCATTGATTTCTACTCTAAGCTTTGTTATTTCCTTCTGCCTACCTATTTTTGGTTCATTTTGTTGATCTCTTTCTAATTTTATAAGTTGTGTCATTAAGTTATTTATGTAGGCCCCTTCTTCCTTCTTTTTTTTTTTTTTGGTTTTTGGGCCACACCCGGTAATGCTCAGGGGTTACTCCTGGCTATGCGCTCAGAAGTTGCTCCTGGCTTGGGGGACCATATGGGACGCCGGGGGATCGAACTGTGGTCCGTCCAAGGCTAGCGCAGGCAAGGCAGGCACCTTACCTCTTGCGCCACCGCCCGGCCCCCCCTTCTTCCTTCTTGATGTGTACTTGCAAAGCTATAAATTTTCCTTTTTAGACTGTGAATCTTAAGGAGGCTTCTTTTTATATACTTTCCTTTTTGATCTTGCTACTTTCAGTATTCTATCCTTATTAGTGGTTTTCATCATAGTGACTAGGATGTGTCTTGTTGTGCTTTTATTTGGGTCTCTTTTATCTGGTATTCTTCTGGCATCCAGGATGTGGGTACATATACACTCTTAAGTTCTGGGAATTTCTAGACAACAAAGTGACTGTTGCTTTATCAGTGTTTTCTTCCTGCCCTTCAGTGACCCCTGTGATTCCCAAAGGTCTATTGTTGTCTTTCACTTATTTTGAGTTTTTCCATTCTGTTCATTTAAATTAAGGCTGTTTTCCATATTCTTTTGTTGTATGGAATTGTTATGCAGCTCATATACCAGCTTATTGTTTCTGTCCTCAGCAGATGTTTCTCTTCTAGTGAGGCTATCCAGTGAGTTTTTCATTTATTTAGCCTTCCAAGTTTTCAGTCCTGTTATTTCTATTTCTGTTTGAAGTTTTTTTTATTTCAACTTGCATATCCTTTTGTGTCTTATTAGCTGTTTGTTATTTTTGTGCCATGGTTTCTTTGAGTTCTTTGTGCATCCTCCACATTTTCTCTTTGATATCCTTGTCAGAAAGGCTATATAGGAGACTAGTACTAGTTGAATTTTCTGAACTATCATCTTTTTTCACTAAACATGGTGTTGTTATTTCCTCTATTGTATTGTTTCACCACTGTGACCTTTGCAATTTGGTGGTGTTTTCTATGTGTTGTGCTGGAGCTCATTTAATAAAAGATTTACATGGTTGAATGGCTAAATAGACCAGAGTAAAAGGGAAAAAACACTGAAATAGGTCCAGGCCAGTTTAATAATTTAGTATATATAAATTTGAGTTACAAATTAGTGAAATAGGTAAACATTTTAATAAATACTGTTGAAATAATGCATATCTAGTTACATATACATGAAATGTGGATCTATATGAACAGTCAACTATAAAACATAGGGAAAAGAGATAGATATGCTTTTCTTTGTAAAAGAATATTATGTATCATGTATGGTATGAGATCAGCAGGAGCAGCTATAAGTAGTGTCCAGAGATTGGGTTAAAAAACTCCCACTGTATGGGGCTGGAGAGATAGCATGGAGGTAAGGCATTTGCCTTTCATGCAGGAGGTCATCGGTTCGAATCCCAGTGTCCCATATGGTCCCCCGTGCCTGCCAGGAGCAATTTCTGAGCATGGAGCCAGGAGTAACCCCTGAGCACTACCGGGTGTGACCCAAAAACCACAAACAAAACAAAACAAAACAACAACAACCAAAAAACAAAAAACAAACAAAAAACTCCCACTGTGGGGCTGAGGCAGTGCCACAGCAGTGCCGCAAGTGGTAGGGCATTGCCTTGCACACACTAACCTAGGACAGACCATGGTTTAATTCCCCATATGGTGTCCCATATATTCACCCAAGCCAGGAGTGATTTCTGAGCACATAGCCAGGAGTAATCCTTGAGCATCACTGCGTGTGGCCCCAAAACAAACAAACAAACAAAACTCCTCTCACTGGGATAGAACCTACTGTATGGTATGTGAATCCAGACACAGCTGCCTGTTGGTTGTGGGTGGAGTTTGGAGGAAAAACCCAGTTTGAATTTAGCTTAGTGTGTGAGACCAGCAAGACTGCAGTCTCTTCACTTTTCTCTGCAGCCGAGCATTTTTTACAACTAAGGAGCTGCACCACAACACTTAATAACAGTAACATACAGCAACGTTTACAATGGGAAAACTATGCAGAATCCCACCACACCTTGTGACTGAAGATTCTAGTTCTGGAGACCTAATAAACACCTGCCACCTTCATAACATTTCTGATTAGGACTTTAGATAGGAAATATTACAGATATTCAAAAAAATTAAAGAAATGATGGGACAGCCCAGAAGACACAAAAGAATATGAGAATAGGAATGAGAAAACTTCAAAAAAAATATTAGGGCTGAAAAACATGGTAGGTGAAATGAAAACCTCACTAGGTAGTCTCAGTGTATAGCAGAGGACAGAATCAGAGATATAGAAGATGAGCTGCATAATACCTCCATACAACAGAAGAGGCTAGAAAAAAAATCATCAAAGAAAGTAATCACATGACAATAGAACTATGGGATAAACTTCATTAAAGCAATATAAGAATTATTGGAGTTACCAGAGATCCATGAAGAAAACCTCGATGAAGAAAAAAGAGTAAAGGACATCATTCCTGAGAAATTTCCAGAACTAAAGAGTGCATGCAACCACATTTTGGATGCCCAAATAGTAGCAGCTAAAATATCCGAAGAAAAGTAACCTAAGGCACATACAAGTCACAATTGTGAAAACCACAGATAAGAATATAATAGTGGGGCCCGGAGAGATAGCGCAGCGGCGTTTGCCTTGCAAGCAGCCAATCGAGGACCAAAGGTGGTTGGTTCGAATCCCGGTGTCCCATATGGTCCCCCGTGCCTGCCAGGGGCTATTTCTGAGCAGACAGCCAGGAGGAACCCCTGAGCGCTGCCAGGTGTGACCCAAAAACTAAAAAAAAAAAAAAAAAAAAAGAATATAATAGTAAAGCAGCATGATCAAAAAAGAAAATTATAGACAAAGAGGCATCCTAAAGATTTATAGCAGATTTATTACAAGCAATTCTATGGCCCAGTGTCAGTGGTGGGATATAGGACAAAGCACAATGAAATGAATGCTTTGCCAAGGATACTTCACCCAGTCAGACTTTCAAGTTTGAAGGAAGGATACATAGCTTCACAGATAAACTACAACTCAAAAAATTTACAGAAAAAAAATTAAAAAATGGAAAATAAAGAGGTACAATTCTTTTCTTTTCTTTTTTTTTTTTGGTTTTGGGCCACACCTGGCAGTGCTCAGGGGTTACTCTTGGCTGTCTGCTCAGAAATAGCTCCTGGCAGGCACGGGGGACCATATGGGACACTGGGATTCAAACCAACCACCTTTGGTCCTGGATCAGCTGATTACAAGGCAAACGCCGCTGTGTTATCTCTCCGGGCCCCAGAGAGGTACAATTCTTTTTTATTTTATTTTATTTTATTTTTTTGTTTTTGGCTTTTGGGCCACACCCGGCGTTGCTCAGGGGCTACTCCTGGCTGTCTGCTCAGAAATAGCTCCTGGCAGGCACGGGGGACCATATGGGACACCGGGATTCGAACCAACCACCTTTGGTCCTGGATCGGCTGCTTGCAAGGCAAACGCTGCTGTGCTATCTCTCCGGGCCCAGAGGTACAATTCTTAAGGATGTACTAGTTCCACAGCCTCTGCAGAAAATGAAGCCCTGAGAGGTAAAGTTCCTCCGAGCACACTAATCCCGCCTCGATTCTAAATTCAGCCTTGTTGCTATCTGAAATGTACTTTCCTATAGTTTGATACTAAATGAGTATTAGTATTCATTTTACTGAAATATAAAATTTATTATATTACCAAATATGACCAGATGATATTCAGGGACTACAGGATGGAGGGCAATGTGAAAAAGCCCACTCCTTCTAGCAAGAAGGGATTCCATGAGAATGCAATAGTAGGGCTTTAGGATTCTCCTTTTTCTCTATTGTATGAAAAGGTGGCCACTCATATGCTTAAGGTTCAGAGTCCAAGTGTGTTCTATGTTTACCCAAAGAGAAAAGTAGTCATCTGTCTCCTCAAAAACAGTAAGGTATGCATTCTGATATGTAGAAAAGAATAGAAGGTGTAGACAAGAAAAGAAGATATCCCCATTCACTAGGGGAAGATGTACAGGCTCAAGAGAGGGAAGTGACTTGCTCAAAATTTCAGTTCTACTCAGAGGAGGGCTCTTGGTCCACTGTTCCACCTTGTATTGCTTGATTATTTTGCTGGTTACTGAAACACAGCCAAGTGGGCAAAAATGATAATGAGCAAGAAGATGCAAAAAGGAACAGCAATTTTGGCAATCCTCTAGCATTCTCCAATACTTGAAAAAGTGTCTCTTTTGGAAAACTGTCCCCATATCTTCCTAATTACCAAATAGTTTTTAAATTATCAGATCAAATTGTTTCTGATATTGTCAGGTCAAAAGCTGATGCTAATATTTGGTGAGAGCTGAGCTTGATGAACCAAATGAAAAAATCAATGCCACTGTCTCCAGATATTAGACAGGCTAGACACAGGCAGTTTTTGAAGCTACAGGGCCAATAGGAAAATTAGGAAGTAAAATATACATTTTTGGTCAAAAGAAATTCTCTGTTAACTATATATTTTTTTGACTGTGATTGTCATTTCTGAACGGTTCCTTCTGTCTTAAACTTCTCAATTCAAATACAAGTTTGAACACAAATCACACTTTGCAGGAACACAATACATGATTTGAAGACAGGAGGACCTATCTTAGGAATAATTTGCCAGTCTGGGTTCTTTCAACTAGAATTCATTTGGGCCAACACTTAGCACCCAAATCTTGGCGAAGGTGGGTGACAGGCAGACCAATTGGTACCCAACTTTGGAACTCAGGCTGAAGATCTGGGGATTAAGAACTCTTGAGAGGGCCTGGAGAGATAGCACAGCGGCGTTTGCCTTGCAAGCAGCCGATCCAGGACCAAAGGTGGTTGGTTCAAATCCCGGTGTCCCATATGGTCCCCCATGCCTGCCAGGAGCTATTTCTGAGCAGACAGCCAGGAGTAATCCCTGAGCACCGCTGGGTGTGGCTCCCCCCCTCCCAAAAAAAAAAAACAAAACTCTTGAGAATTCACAGATGACTTGTCAATAGAAACTTGGGCTTGGGAAGTATACCAGAATGTCTCCAGGCTGCAGAGAACTGTTGCCTGTGACCATCAGGCACTGTGGGAAACCCATTATTGTGGCCCTGAATACTCTATCCAGGCAATCACCTTGATTCCTACAGATGTGGTCACTCAGGCTCTGGTGTCCTAAACTAGACTTGTGAATGGCAACTTTTCTGTCTGGAGCTGTGGCACTTGTGCACTGATAAGATGTGTACAAGGGAGAAGATGGGAAATTTGGAGAATACCAGTTCACATAGTCTTCATGGAACCAAGTTGGACTACTATACATTCCACACTATCTTTTCTAGGTGTAATGTACTGATGCTGTACTTAGAGCAGTCGATTCAGTTCTACCTCTCCCCACAGTCCAAGGCAGATCTCCTCCCAGACATGTGAACATGCTGAGGAGAGAGTATGGGAAGTGCATCAGGACACCATTGCCTCTAATCACGTGTCCTGCACAGTTGAAGGGTCTACACCACTTACTTCTTTGGTGGTGCTGGAGATTAGACCTAGAATCTTACACTTGCAACACAAGTTCTCTACTGTTGATTTACATTCCTGGCTATTTGTCCCTGTTGTTCACTCGTCAGCTGGTTTCTGAGTATCTTGATCTGATTAGGGACTGCTTCCATCAGAGTGTTTTGATGACAAGTGACATGGCTAAGTGAGTATAGATCTGCCAAGTGATCTGGGACAAGTGTGTCCTAAGAGAGGACTGACTGGACTCACACTGACAATGACAGAAACAATGCAAGTCAAACTTGGCATAAAAGGAGGGTTTGTGGGCCTTGCACTAAAGCCCTAGAAAGAGGAAACTTCTCAGGGGCCTAGAGGCTGGTTGGGACTTTTAGACTTTCAATCACTCATCTGTGCTTTGTCTGTCCACATTAGCAGTATTTTGACATTCAACCATCCCTTCATTGGATTGTGGTAACCACAACTCTCAAGTTAAAAATACCCAGTTTTCTCTAAAGATAGGGTATAAGGTCTTTCCTTGGCTTCAAGTTGAAAATTCCTTCTTATTTTTGACTTGGCTTATATGTTGCCTACAGATGTGAGCAGATGTGGCAGGAGTTTCAGGGACAAATTAGAGAAGTTCCCCAAAAGATGTATGCAGAGAAGGAAGGAAAGAGGATCTTCCAGCAAAGTGGTGGGGTTGCTTGGGGCACATGGACCTATGAATGTACAGGAACCATGCTTCCCACTGTAGGAGCTGACTTTGTGGAGGTCATTTAATATCTTTATGTGTCTTATCCTGGTCAGAAGTTCCCCTAGGGGGCCGGGCGGTGGCGCTGGAGGTAAGGTGCCTGCCTTGCCTGCGCTAGCCTAGGACGGACCGCGGTTCGATCCCCCGGCGTCCCATATGGTCCCCCAAGAAGCCAGGAGTAACTTCTGAGCGCATAGCCAGGAGTAACCCCTGAGCGTCACAGGGTGTGGCCCAAAAACCAAAAAAAAAAAAAAAAAAAAAAAAAAAAGAAGTTCCCCTAGTAACAGACTTGTAGCAACAGTGTAGCAACAGTTTAGGCCCCCTGTGCCACTTATATGTTGTCCATCATCCTGTGATAGGAATAGGACATGAAGTCAGCTCTAGGTGTTTTGTTGAGGGATTGGAGAGACTATGGTCTTGAGTAGGTGAATCTGGACAACTGCTGTTCACTTCTCCACTTGGCAGAACACATCTGAGTCATCCCACTCTCACACTAAAGAAATTGGAGTTTTAACCCCCTGCTATTATTCCTGAAGATTGCCCCAAGGCATTAGCTCTCATATGTCTTAAGTGGTTTCACGGCTAGAGGAAAATATAGGCAGAGTAACAGGCATCAGAAATTGTAGTGTGCTGGACAACCCTAAGTGAGGAGGGTAAGTGGCCAGTGCACAAGAATACTCTATATGGCTGAGATTAGTCTGAGTGAAGAGAAAAGACACTGCTCCAGGGCTTAGTTCTGACAAATATATTCAGGCCTCATTCAAAAATAACCAAAGTCACCCAGGGATCCCCAGCCTATCTGCAGTGAGTGTGCTGTCCCCAGTAGGCTACTGAAAAGTAATATAAGTCCCATAAAATAATTCCTTTTTTGGTTGGTACATGCTGCAGGAGAGGGGCATAGACTCAAATAATTTAGTATGTTAAATTAGCATTGTAATTAACTTTCTTCTGAGGAATACATTATAGAAAAATGTTGAAGATTTTTTAAAGTAAAAGTCATTTTTCTCATTAGTATTTTTAATGAGTGTTAGTTTTAACATTATTATGGAAAAAGCACATACATAGAATAATTGAAGAATTTAATTCTTAGGGCTGGAGAGAGCATACAGTAGGTAAGGTGCTTGCCTTCCATGTGGCTAACCCAGATTTGAACATCAGTACCCCATATAATCCCTTAAGCACACTGGGAATGATCTCTGAGTTCAGAGCCAGGATCAATCCCTGAGAAAGTTTAGATGTAGCCTAAAAACACATAAAAATAATTTTCAACAATTGTGATTGTGAATGCTAATATTAATTTTAAATAATAATACTCATACTAGCTTTCACAGTAGTTTATATTCATTTTAAAAGTTTTTATTTAGGGCCGGGAGAGATAGCACAGCGGAGTTTGCCTTGCAAGCAGCCAATCCAGGACCAAAGGTGGCTGGTTCGAATCCTGGTGTCCCATATGGTCCCCCGTGCCTGCCAGGAGCTATTTCTGAGCAGACAGCCAGGAGTAACCCCTGAGCACTGCCGGGTATGGCCCAAAAACAAAAAAAAAAGTTTTTATTTAAAGCATATATATATATATTTGGTTTTTGGGCCATACCCGGTGACTTTCAGGGGTTACTCTTGGCTATGCGCTCAGAAATCACTCCTGGCTTTGGGGATCATATGGGATGCTGGGGGATCAAACCAGGATTCGATCTGGGTGGTGCCCTACTGCTGCACTACCACTCTGACCCAAAGCATATGATTTAAAAAATTATTAATAGTTGAGTTTTAGACATACAGTGTTTCAGCATCAATTCCATCACCTGTCAACCTCCCTCCACCAATGTTCCAAGAGTCCATCCCATTAACTGCCCCTTCCCCCCAACTTGCCATGATAAAAGGCACCTTTTTAAGTTTGGTTGTTAAAGTTTGAGTCTTATGATTTCATTGTTGTTAGCTTTATAGCTCAGATATTTAGTTTTATTCTTTTTTATTTATTTTTATTTTATTTTATTTTTTAGTTTTATCCTTTCTGAACATCATCAATGCATCTCAAATCCATTGGTCCCTATCCCCTGGTATTTCACATCTGTCCTTTTCCTTTTCCATCCAAATTCTTTCCTTCTCCTCACTATACTCTTCGGCCAAGTGTTCTAGACAACCCCCATTTCAAGCATTGTATTCTCCCATGCAGTTATTCTAAACACTACATAAAAGTGATATCATCCTGTATTTATCCTTCTTCTAGCTTAGCTTACTTCATTTTTCATTTTGTTAAAGAACCAAACCAAAGAATTATACACAAAATATTGGAGGAATAGCTCAGTCATTAAGAATGCATGTCTTGTAAGATTTTGTTTGTTTGTACTTAGGGCTTATGCCTGATTTTGGACTCAGGGATCATTCCTGAAAGGATAAGAGGTGGGGCCCGAGTGGTGATGCAAGTGGTAGGGCATTTGCCTTGCACGGGCTAATCTAGGACAGACTGCAGTTTGATCTCGCAGCGTCCCATATCGTCCCCCAAGAAGCCAGGAACGATTTCTGAGCTCACAGCCAGGAGTAACCCCTGAGCGTCACTGGGTATGGGCCAAAAAGCAAAAAAAAAAAAAAAAAAAAAAAAAAAAAAAGAATAAGGGTTCATATGAGGTGCTAGGGATCAAACCTGGGTCATTCATATGCAAGCCAAGTTGTACTACGCAAGTACTTGTACTATCTCTTCAGCCCAGGTCATGAGATGACCAATGACTTGTTTTGCCAAGAATGATACTGGCAGCTTTGCTATTTAAACTTGCCGGCTCTGCTGTCATTGACCTTTGGCACTACAAGTAAATTTCAGTTTTATCACTACCATAACTTGTGTGCCTCAACTAAAAGTGCATCCCCAGTTCCCAAACATGGATGCGAAATATTGAAACTAAGGAAGCTCTTAAGTATTTGAATACCACAGCTTAAAATGTTAGAACAAAGAAGCAACCGCCCAGTCTTCACACCAATGAAGGAAAAGGGAGAGATAGAAATAAAAATGAGTTGAGCTGATTTGTAGGTCTTTCATATTCAATCACTGCTTCTCTAGAAAGTATTCTTTTTTGGGGTAAGTAGGTACAATGGATCACACCCAGGTTTTACTTCAGGATTTATTTCTGGTGTTGTGCTCAGGGATCACTCAGGGTTTACTCTAGACTCTGTGCTCAGGGACTTGGGGGATAATATGGGATCAGGAACTGAATCAGGATTAGTCACATGCAAGGTAACTCTCTGCTCGCTCACTGTACCCCAAACTCACCAACCCCAAACTCATTCTTCGATGTATCAGTGAAACAGAGGGGTTGCTCAGCGTTTTCTTTAATGTGACTCTCCACTCATAAGAATGTAAATGTTCCATTCATTACAAAAAATCTAAATGGACAATGGAAACAGCACACTGAAGTCTCCTTTAAAAATACGCCTCAAAATTGGGAAATTATTATTTCCTAGTTGTTTATTAATAGCATAAAAAGGCATCTCTTCCTAATTTGGTCTTCTCAAATCAAGAAATCTTCCCTTCACTTTCCTCCAGACCCAGGATGAAATCAGCCAGGCAACCAAATTGGTCAAGTACCAAAGACATTAATTTGTCAATTACCTCAGCATCCTGGCCCATGTACCCAGAGCTCAGAGTTGCAGGGAGAATGTACCATTTCTCCAGCATCAACAACCCATACATACCTAAGCAGCATGGAGTACACATAGACAACCTGGTGTCCAGCAGTTCTACCTCCTTCTGATGCCTGTTACATCACTGATTGCATTGATCTGCCTCATTGATTGTACTTAGACTCTATCAGGCCTTGAATTCTGTCAGAAACAAGCAGCATACCACCTCACATGGTGACTTTTGTGCCCTGAAATTCTGTGCCACTAAACACTCCTAAAATTCATCTTATATAACAGATTCAATTCTTTTCTCAGGGACCACACACAAAAAGTTAATTTCTCCTCACACAGTCTTTCAGTTACTCCTTTATAGCTTTGACACATGTGGAGCAGGGACCATTACAAATCAGTGTGCAGGAGGACACTAGACATATGAAAGAAAAGAATGTTTTGGTCTCACTTGAAGGATGCACTCTTGAATGTTCATATAGCCCCTTACATACCTGCTTCCTATAGTTTCAGGCTCATACATCCTCATTCATGGCCCACTAAGTTTACTTCCATCCAAATCCTTTGATTGGCTCTTTGTTGGATTACTGATCCTACCCTAATCAGTGTTCATACTCCACCCTAAAGTGTAATCTGGTGATGGGATTACTGGATCCCTCCCTACTTGGTTTTCCTTCTCCACCCATATGGTTGAAGGACCATATGGGATGCTATGAATTGAACCCAGGTTGGCTGCATGCAAGGCAAAATCCCTCCCAACTGTCCTATTGGTAAGGCCCAATTTGTCTCTCTCTTAACTAGCATACTTATTTCTGGTTTCTGAGAAAAAGGTTCCCATCCTGACATTTAGATTCCAAGTTCTCAAACAGCCTAGCATGCCCAGTCACACTGTCATTTTTAATTCTCTATATAGCAATAAGTACTGTGGTTTACTGTGGTTTGGTTTTTCTTCCTTGAATAAAAATAAATTCATGTATTTATTCAGCCTCCCCCTCTAGATCGTAAGACCATGAATAAACACAGGGTAAAAATTTATTATTGGCTATAATTTGAATTAAGGAAACCGCTTTCCAGGAAGACATAAATGAATGCACCCAGAGAAGAAGAGAAGTCAGTCTTTGTTTCTGGGTACACATTTAGTGGTGAGAAAAACCAAGAAGACTGTGCTGTTGTGGTCAAAATAACAAGATTCTCATGAGTGTAGATTTCTGTTCCTACAGGGCATCAGGAGCTCCTGAGTACATGCTCATGTTGCTACAGGTGAGATTATATTCACAGAGCATGTGGGAGAAATATGGGCCCAGGGCCAAGGACCACTCTCATGCAGGGTGGATGATGAGGGGTGTTGAACAACAACCTAGGAAGGCTTCTGCTCCCAGGTAGCACAGTGAGAAGAGCTGAGCAGTCTAGTGGAGCTGGATGTGGAAGTTTCCTACATAAAAGCTACCCAGATTGGATCCTCTACTTCTTTCTCTTTCCAACCCCATTGAAGAGCCTCAGTCTACTGCAGCCTCTCATTCTTTCTACTCTCAGAAACAGTGAGAGAAAACCAAGTTCACTGCTGTTTTGATGTGCTCTTAAATCCTTGGGAGTTCAGAAGTCCGTGGGAGGGAATCATGGAACAGTGAATTTCATACTTCAAGTATAGCCTTCAGTTTCAAGCCACGCAAGCTAAGTGGGTTTTATTGAGGCTGTGAGAGAAAGCTGAGGTTCTGGAGAAATAACCCCCCCTGCAGGACTCAACTTCCTGGATCTAAACTCCTCTGTAGATCCTGAACTAGAGACAAAGCACTTCTATCGCCTCCTGGTTCCAGGGACACAGCTGAGATTGTCCAGCCAGGGTAGGCACAAAGCCACCGCTGAGAGTTCAAGGCCCAGCTGTTCCTGGAGACAAGTAGACAACTTTCTTCCTATATGAAAAGGGAACCCATGTCCTTGGAGAGCTGGGATAATATCAGGAGGGAAGGGGCCAGGATTAGACCAGGCAAGACAATGAATGCATTCTTAGGTTCCTCACTGGTCTGGAGTAGGTCAGGTAAGGCCAGGGAGGATAAGACTGCATGACCCCATGGGGCCGGAGAGATAGCTTGGAGGTAAGGCGTTTGCCTTTCATGCAGGAGGTCATCGGTTCGAATTCCGGCGCCCCATATTTCTGAAGCTGAGAAAGGGGTCCACCGCACATAGTCAATAGGGATGAGATGTAGGGGGGGTTATATCTAATGAAAAGAATCCCAGTAGAATCTTAAAAAATTTATCATAAATGTGAACCATTTCCCATAATGTGTGTATGGACAAGAAAGGGCAGATGTGGTTTCTTTGTTACTGTCATTGTTTCTCTACAGCAGCTACCAAAATCTCAAATTAATGTAGGTGTCACAGATAATAAAACGTTTAAATGTTCATCCTTCTCAACTAGATGATGATCTCTAAGAAATAAAAATTAAATCTTTCCCCATCTTCGCACACTACCTGGCACAGACTCTTGCATGGATCAGTAGATGTTTAATGAGTGTTTGCAAAAAGAATAAATGAATACTCATAATGGCAGTGAGGATGAGGACACTTCTATTCTTGCTGCCCTCTCCAATCTCTTAGCATTCATTAAGTACATTCATGCATCATATGCATCTGTCCACCTAGCATTGCCCCCAGCTGCACATCCCTATGACTTGTGTGGTGCAAGTTGGCTGGCCACCATTCTACAGAAATGACAGCAGCATAAATTCACTGGATTTCTTTCTTGTGGACTTCAGTATGTGACATGTTGATTAAGACAGTTTTGAGAGGCCCAGTAACATTATAATAGAGACACTTTTTGAACAGACTGAAGGTTTCCAGGCTTCCTCAGAGAGTCTTGTTTCCAAGGTCTCCATACAAAGACATAAATTACCCCAGGCACCCACTCTTCCAAGAATGGAAAGCAGGTAAAGATTCAGACATCTTTTAAGAGTGAGATGGAAGTTGTTAGATCTGATTTTAATTTAACAAGCCTAATTTTATAAATAAGAGTGAATTTTCCCAGGCTATTATTTCTAATTATGCATTTACATCAATTCACATTATGCAGTTGATGAAATGTTAATACCAAAGGCAATTCTCTGCTGACGGGTGGCATGGGGAAGAGCTTTCTTCACATTACAAGTCAATATTTTTGGAAATAATTACCGAGTTGCTCACCAGAGTCTGAAGTGAAACCTTTGTTGACACAGCCCTCAACTTCAAAGATGGGAAATTCTCCAACTGACAAAATGAAGAGAACCAAGGGTGGCGAAAGGGAGGGTGCAGATCCTAAATAGTTCCCACTGGCAACTTTTGCTGGTATAACCTCAGCTTCCCTGTACCAGTATTGTGCTACTACTGCTTCTAGACTAAGACTTTCCTTCTGCAAATTGGGAATGCTAATAGGAATGTACCACAGAGTGTTAATGCAACAATGCCTCTTTTCACTTTTTAGTTACAGGTGTATTTGCAGCGATCTACTCCCTATTATTCCATAAATAAAAATGATTATGAGAAAGAAGCACTATGAAATTTCTGCCTTAATAAAAAAAAAAGAAATTTCTGCCTGACCAGGTCAATAGGTACCTGTGACCTAAATGACAACACATTGATAGAGGCCCACAGTCACCTAGCCTAAAAGAAAGAAGGACCATCATCTCAGCAAAAAATATTCAGGATTATTCTCAGAGCATTTTTTTTTGGGGTCACACCTGGCAGCGCTCAGGGGCTACTCCTGGCTCTACGCTCAGAAATCGCCCCTGGCAGGCAGGCTCGGGGGACCATATGGGATGCCAGGATTTGAACCACCATCCTTCTGCATGCAAGGCAAACACCTTACCTCCATGCTATCTCTCCGGCCCCTCTCAGAGCATTTTTTTCTATGGGAAGTTCATGCTCAGTGTTGAGATTATGGGATGCCATAAAATAGGGGTCAGAAATAATAATGGAGGCTAGGATGGGGTGGTGACTGAAGCAGTAGAAATAAACAGATCCAAGAAGAGGACATTACTATCAGACTAAGCGAGGAATGCAACATTCAGTAGGTTGGCAAAAAGCCACTTTACAAAAGACTGATATAGTGCATAGAGCAGTGGGAGGGAAGCCAATGATCTTGGCACCTATGCCACAAAACCACTGGAGTTTTTGCTTCAGGAAGAATAGGCTTTTCTCTATTTAATGGAAGATAAGTCAAATGAGGACTATAGTGCCCTTTAGATATGACACATGAAGATGACACATAAAGTACTCCTTATGAGTATCTACAGGATCATCAGGTAGCCAGAGACTAGATATAAACCACATATAGAAAGTACACAAGTCAAGGATGTAATGATTGACTTGGGGGCCACTTCAGAAAGCCTGGGAGTGAGACAAGCCATCAGCAGTGTCAGTGTAGAATTTTCCAGTCTCAGAGCAGGGGACACTGGCAGGACAGTGGCAGTCAACTCCCTACTTCTTATAGGAGAACTCTACAATGAAAAGGGGCTGGCAGTAATGGAAATTAGACCCAGAAGAAGCAACCCTCCCACCCCCTTCCCTGGTCCAGAGATGATATAAGATGACTGTATTTCGTCATCAACCCTTCAAGTTAATGACAGGTATACTTTGTGGTTTTATAACCTTGAAGTACATGTTTTTTTTTTTTTTTTTTTTTGTTTTTGGTTTTTGGGCCACACCCGGCGGTGCTCAGGGGTTACTCCTGGCTGTCTGCTCAGAAATAGCTCCTGGCAGGCACGGGGGGACCATATAGGACACCAGGATTCGAACAAACCACCATTGGTCCTGGATCGGCTGCTTGCAAGGCAAACGCTGCTGTGCTATCTCTCCGGGCCCTGAAGTACATCTTTTCTCCCACAGTAATCTCTGTTACTTTTAGCAAGAGTGTAATCCCGTCTCTGTTCTCCCTTCCTACCATTAGTCAGCTAAATGGGATCTGAAATCCACAGGCATACCACCCACCTTTGCAATACTCTGCATATACTTGGCTCTGTTGAGATGTGTCAGGGGATGCCAGAGTCAATTAATATTTGTACCTTTGTCTAGGAGACCCTCTGCTTCTCTAAGCTGCAGAGACTCAGTGGGCTAGCTACAGGTTCTTTTCTTTCTTTCTTTCTTTCTTTCTTTCTTTCTTTCTTCCTTCCTTCCTTCCTTCCTTCCTTCCTTCCTTCCTTCCTTCCTTCCTTCCTTCCTTCCTTCCTTCCTTCCTTCCTTCCTTCCTTCCTTCCTTCCTTCCTTCCTTCCTTCCTTCCTTCCTTCCTTCCTTCCTTCCTTCCTTCCTTCCTTCCTTTCTCTCTCTCTCTCTCTCTTTCTTTCTTTCTTTCTTTTTCTTTTTTTCTTTTTCTTTTCTTTCTTTTTTTTTTTTTTTGGGTTTTTGGGTCACACCCGGCAGTGCTCAGGGGTTATTCCTGGCTCCAGGCTCAGAAATTGCTCCTGGCAGGCACGGGGGACCATATGGGACGCCGGGATTCGAACAGATGACCTCCTGCATGAAAGGCAAACGCCTTACCTCCATGCTATCTCTCCGGCCCCTTCCTTCCTTCCTTTCTTCCTTTCTTCCTTTCTTCCTTTCTTCCTTTCTTCCTTTCTTCCTTTCTTCCTTTCTTCCTTTCTTCCTTCCTTCCTTCCTTCCTTCCTTCCTTCCTTCCTTCCTTCCTTCCTTCCTTCCTTCCTTCCTTCCTTCCTTCCTTCCTTCCTTCCTTCCTTCCTTCCTTCCTTCCTTCTCTTTCTTCTCTTTCTTTCTTTCTTTCTTTCTTTCTTTCTTTCTTTCTTTCTTTCTTTCTTTCTTTCTTTCTTTCTTTCTTTCTTTCTTTCTTTCTTTCTTTCTTTCTTTCTTTCTTTCTTTCTTTCTTTCTTTCTTTCTTTCTTTCTTCTTTCTTTCTTTCTTTCTTTCTTTCTTTCTTTCTTTCTATCATGGTGTTCTGCATCATTAATTGAGGGGGAAAAAGTGGATGGAGTAAAACATGAACATTGAGTGGAAATAAAAATGATCAGACCTAACTACCAAACCCAAAGTCAATGACAACAGAATCAAGACACTTAATCTACAACAAGCTATAAACAAATGGGACCTATTACACTAGCAGTCCAGGGGACAGAGGTGGGAGGTATGGGATGCATGTTGGGAACAGGACAACACTGCTGGTGGAAATGACCCTAATTCACTGTCACTATGAACCTTAAATATAACTTGAAAGATTTGTAATTCATATTGATCATAATAAAAATTATTAAAAAACATTTCTGCTAAAAATTAATTTAAATATGAAACACCTTGCAAATAAATCTAGTGCATTTTGTACTTGGCAAATGCTGAGTTTAAATCCTCAGGGTCAATAGGCCACAGTGAGCAGCACTAATACTACCCAAACCTACTTTTCTTTTTTTTTTTTTGAAAATTTTATTTTATTAAAACAATTGTGATCTACAGAGTCCTTCACAGTTGAATTTCAGATATAAAATGAGTCAGGGTCCTTCCCACTACTAGTGTCAAACTCCCTCTATAAATGGACCCAGAGTGCATTCTATACCACCACCCTTTAATCCCTGGCCTGCCTGTATAACAAGCCCATTTCATTTTAGATTGTTAAAGTTTAGGTCCTTTATTCTATTATCATTGACTTTGGCTTGGATATTTAGTTCTGTCCTTATTTATTTCCCTGCCAATACATTTGAGACCACTTGGCCCCTCAGACTTACTTCATTCCTTTCTTCTTAATTTTATAGAAAAATGTGGGAATATATGGTAAAATAAAGTAATCCATGTCCTAAAGTTATATGTAAAAGGTGGGAGCCCAATTTTAAAGATTAGAGATTAAAAAATACAATAATAAAAGTGTGTGTTTGGCAGTTTTTTTTTTCTCTTTTTGTTTTTTTGTTTTGCTTAGGCTCAGCAAAATATGGGGAAAATATAAATGAAAAACCTTTGGCCTAAAAACAGGGAGAACTTATCCATAAAACATCCTAGCATAAGACCAACTACAGGCACTGGGCATACTAAATTGTCTAACCCTTAAGTCTTTCTCTGTGGTCAAAGTAAAAGCTCTTCACAATCACGGTTGTTGTGATCAGGTTTCTGTAGTTAGAGATACTGATTTTTGCACAGGATTTATGTTGAAGTCAGGGTGATGCAGAACATCTTCTGGTTTCTTCTCATCATTTGGTGGCAATGCAGAGAACCCTGCCCTGAAAGCAGGTTGCTGCTGTTACCAAGTCATCAGGTTGTCATATGAACCCACTCTGGTGCAAGTCAATACCAGGGCAGCATTAGCACCTTCCGTGGTAGAACTCCAGTTCCTGGTGCTGGTGTAGAAAACCGTTTTGGTTCCACAGATAGGATCCAAGGTTCAGGGGTGTATGGCCAATGTCCAATCTTCTGAAGCCTCAGCCATGTCACTATGACAAATGTTCCTATCCATATTAGATAACTTGTTTGCACACATAAGATTTCCCAGTTCCAGGGGCCGGAGAGATAGCATGGAGGTAAGTTGTTTGCCTTTCATGCAGAAGGTCATTGGTTCAAATTCCAGCATCTCATATGGTCCCCTGTGCCTGCCAGGAGCGATTTCTGAGCGTGGAGCCAGGAGTAACCCCTGAACACTGCCGGGTGTGACTCCAAAACAAACAAACAAAAAACATTACCAATTCCAAAACTGCTTTCCTATAGGTAGAATTATGGAGCCCAGAGATAGGTTGTGATTGCATTCATGCAAAGCCTGGTCACCCTGGATCTTCGGGTAGGATGACATTTTTTCAACTTTGAATAGGAACACAAATATACCATCATTCTGGATTGGCTGTGATTGGATCAAAATCCCACAGGAAAAAGTGGGCAGAAGCAATAAAACCTCCAAAATTGATATTAAGCCATTGACATTTCACAAACAGAGCATCATTGGCAGATGGCAGACTATTGGCAGGAGGAACTCAGAAGGGAAAGTCAGGCATGAAGGTCATAATAGAGCTTAGGAGCCTCTTACAGGCCTAAAAAACAGCAAAGGATGGGACCAGAGTCCAGCCTGCTCAGTCCAGGATGGGAACCACTGGATGACAGACATCTTGTTTTTGGAAGAGAACAAGAACTTGGAACCCTGTGCCAAGTATGCAAAATTCTGTCAGACTAGTCAATCTGTGGGGTTGAAGCCAAACAGCCAGCTAGAGCTGGGGCCTGCCCACTTATCAAGCCTTATTGACTGCATTTTCACAGCAGGAAGAAGTCACTATCCAGTGTGACAGTCTCCTTTGAGAATAATAGGGCCTAAACTCCACCAGAAGCTCTGCAATTTCCTTAGACCTTAGTACACACTGACATCTGTCACATATCCCTTGAGTGGCAGGCAAGTAGAGACCATTCCTCTCTTCTTCACCAGGAGCAGAGAGGTTTTCTGAAATAAAGTGCTGTCAAGACCTATATTCCTGGGCTCGGAGAGATAGCACAGTGGCGTTTGCCTTGCAAGCAGCCAATCCAGGACCAAAGGTGGGTGGTTCGAATCCCGGTGTCCCATATGGTCCCCGTGCCTGCCAGGAGCTATTTCTGAGCAGACAGCCAGGAGTAACCCCTGAGCACCGCCGGGTGTGACCCCCCCCCAAAAAAAAAAGACCTATATTCCTTTTTGGGTACCTACTTCTGCCAAATAGGTGACACTGAAGGAGGAACTGGAGAGTTTAGGTGTTTCCAGTATCTTTCAACTTTAGGGACAAACCTGCACATGTTGGCCTCAAGTAATGTACAGGAGAAGAAAGTTCAGTTCAGGAAAATACTCCTGAGGTAGCAAATACAGTTATTTTCCTCCCCACACCTTCCCTTGTCAACCAGGCATCACTAATAGCACAATTCCCTGGCAAGTCTTAGTTTGGCCTCAGAGTATTTGTCAATACTGACCTAGAAGTCACTACAGTCATATTCAATTCACTAGAGTCATATTGAGGAAGAAAGAAACTTTGGATAGTCCTAAAATAGTTGAATCCAGGCTGGAGAACTTATCTAGGGACACAAAGTAGTCAAATATGGTAGAAATAAGGGATTATGAGAAAATCTGTCTGGAGAAAGAGGCCCAACTTGCCAGATTCTGAGAAGACAGATCAGAGTAGACAAGTGAGCAATCCCAGGTCATGGCAGAATCATGGAAATCTAGAAACTCAACTCAGCATCTTCAGCCCATTCTGTAGAGCTCACTTTTGCCACAGTGGATGAGAGCTCCTGAAGCTTTCCCTCAGGTTGCATAGAAGCAGTGTAATAGCTTGGGCATCCTAGTAGGCCAAACAAACGTAGGAAACCCTGACGTTCTGAAATTGGGACTGTCAGCCTGATGGCATTTCTGTCACCCTGAATTGCATGTAACATAGGTCTACACTCATTAGCATGAGTATGCTCCAGTTCTCGCAAACAGAGTTAGCTGAAACTCAGCTCAGTGGCTGATTCACTCAAATTTCCCAGGCTTCAACCACACATGGGTTCTGTGCTCTTCTGGGTTTCTGAAGTTATTAGGTAATTCTTGAGAAAGCTGGTTAGCCACAGACACTGGGAGCTGCTGCATACAACTGCCACAAAATAATTTCTGTTGGAACCATCAAAAAAAAATCCCCCAGAACACTCTTAGCTCCAGAGTATAGTAATGAGAAGGAAATAAGTCGAGGAGGAGAGACAATAAATAAATTGAGGAAGAGGAGAAAGACATATGTGAAGTAATGGGAAACGGGGGTCAAGGAGACACAGGTGCATTGGTGGTGTTAAGAAAAGACAAAAATGAACTAAATACCCAAACTATGGAGTCAACAACAATTAAATAATGAGAAAAACTTTAACAACCAAACTTAAAAAGGTGCCTGATATGAAGGCAGGCTTGGGCAGGGGTGGTGCCATGGAATGGACTCTGGGAACATTGGTAGAAGGAGGCTGACACTGATGGTGGATTGTTGCTGAAACATTTTATGTCTAAAACTTAACTATGAATATGTAAACCACAAGGCTTTAAATAAAAAATTTTAATTTAGAAAACATTCTACCCCATCAAATCTAATGGGACGAATTCAGATAAGTTTGCTGACCATTAGTCAGTTGCATGCTTTAATCAACACAATCACTGTTAATGTTAAGATGCATATGGGAAAAAATAGTCTTGTCTCAAACAGATCAATCCATTCAGATCTGCCTGGCCTTCCCTTCTTAATGTTAAAGCAATTTTTGTTTAAGAATATAGTCTATCTCCTACTATATTAAACTAATAGATCTAATAAGAAATAAAATCCTGGGTATAATGAGAGTATTAAAATAGAAAGAAAAGTCTCTGTGGGTCTACAGAATTTACTTTGTCAAATGATTAAATAAATAAAACACACAATGAAATATCAATTAGGGAACACTTAAATCACTGGTCATCTCCACCTAATAACATCATCCCTTCTAAACACTCAGACTTTTTTTTATAAGCTGGCCCCAAGTACAAAGACTTCCTTGCTCCTGTAATTCCTTAACCCCTCTCCCAATGAACACAG
Organism: Suncus etruscus; assembly: GCF_024139225.1. Taxonomy (NCBI): domain Eukaryota; kingdom Metazoa; phylum Chordata; class Mammalia; order Eulipotyphla; family Soricidae; genus Suncus; species Suncus etruscus. The sequence continues at coordinate 39,771,354 of NC_064861.1, forward strand.
TCTTGGGCCCTTGTTATCTCAGACTTTTGAGTTTCCTACTTCTACATTCTACCTTGCACTGCCATCAGGTCAGACTTCCTCATTGACACCTTCAAAGTCAAAGCTTTAGCTTTTCCTGTCTTTCAGCTTCACCAAAAATTCTGTCACTTTGATGCTGTCGGGTCCCCCAGAGTACCATCTGTGCCATCTGTACCATATATAGGCAGCCATTTCCTTGGAGACTGACCACCCTGTTTCATTCTACCAGAGTTACTCAGAGAAAGAACTGAAAGGTCTTGGACTCACAAAATCTTGGCATATGGGGCCCACCTCTCTAAAGGTTCTATGCCAAGGTTGAAGTTATTATGTGCTTGATTTGATTCTCCATTAGTTCTGAGTCTCACAACTATGGCCAATCCTTCTTCAGTTCTGAAAGCCCCACTTTTCTCAATATAGTAATAGTGACTAACTACAATGTTTCTCCTGCATAGAGTCATTGGTTTTATGCATTGCCTTCCTGTTTTCCCAGGCACCCAAAAACTTTCCCTGCCCAGGCCTCATCACCTGAAGCACTTGTCCTCTCCCAAGCATTCTCCTGGATGACCACTTCAGATTTGCCTGGCCAACACTGTGTGTTCATGTGCACATGTGTGGCACATCACTGCTGAGATGATTATGCTCAGCTTTTGCTTCTTCTTGTGGCTGTGTCTCTGTCCCTCCTGAGTTCAAATGCACATTTATTGGCGGCAGATGCTGGGCCAACTCTGTATGTACATGTATGTGACCAAGTCAGTACTTATATGTGTGCTATAAATGAAGGCATACCTTCTCAGGCATGCTCATAGAATAAATGTCTAAGGTGAGACAGATTCTGCCTAAAGTTTATCCTCTCATTTTCTCTCTGCTGACAATCCACAATCCCAATCAATTCTTTCTCTGATAAGCAAACAAATAACTGAGGCTCAGTGGACCCAGTGTGCTGATATCCATACAGCAATGAGAGTAAAAACAAGGACAGGACTGGATTCACCCCTCTAATGATTCTCAGCAACCTGTGATAGCAGAGGGTCCTCTCTTATCAGGCAGGTTGGGGTCCACTGTACTGGGCAAAAGGCAGATGAAAGCAACTGGAAGCCTAACTTCAGATATCCCCAACACCTGAGGAATGCTGCCATGGTACCCCCACTTCATATCATCTGGGGAACAGGGAAGGCCAAGATCCTCCAATTTCCAAAGTTTGAAGCTTCTGGTCTTCTATCTTTGAGGTACCAGAATCCTTTATACTGATGGCTAGTGAATGAGTAAATTGATCTAAAATTAAAGCCTCCATATACATAAAATTTTCCTTTCAGGTACACATAACTTAGTGTTCTAGAATCATTGATAAAATAACTTTATAGATGAACTGTATATTAAAACCAAATTATATCATCCCAAATAAATGTTGCTGTGTATGACACAAAGAACACAGGAAAAAATCAAATTGAGACAAGACGACCAGAGCATTAAAACTTTGAACATGAGTTTCAGAAAAATATTCACTAAGGGCTGTAATTTAAGGTGCTCTTATGAGAGACTTACTTTTTTTTTTAAAGCACTATTTTATGTGTCTTGCAAAGGTCAGTGAATCCATCCCCAAAATTGTATTGAGCATGGAGTTGATACTGCCATCCCAGCTTGGACAAAGCAGCACAGTGATGAAACAGAAGGCAGGTACAAATGAAAGAAGCATGGTACAAATGAAACAATGACATGGCAGTCAGATAGCTTGTGGCCTGTAGTCACAAGCCAAAAAGGGTCCTCGTGCATGGGGAGAGGAAAAAGGAAAAGGTGCTGTTGTCCAAAGAGGACTTTGAGGGCCCGGAGAGATAGCACAGCGGTGTTTGCCTTGCAAGCAGCCGGTCCAGGACCAAAGGTGGTTGGTTCGAATCCCGGTGTCCCATATGGTCCCCCGTGCCTGCCAGGAGCTATTTCTGAGCAGACCGCCAGGAGTCACCCCTGAGCACTGCCGGGTGTGGCCCAAAAAACAAACAAACAAACAAAAAAACAAAAAGGACTTTGATCTACATATGATAAACACTGGGCACCAACACTTTCATAATCTCTCATAAACTATCAGGGGAGAACATTTCATATTACAAATCAAACTTTCAAACAGGACAACTCTGTGGGAGCCAAGGAACATTGCATTTGGTATGTGAAGTTTCTGTATACCAGAAAGAAGTTTCTCTTTTGGGGAGAAATGTATATGCTACAAACTAGATATGATCTTGGGATTCTTGAACTTCATGGTACCCTGTGTACAACAGGAAGAAAGAACTGATTTCCCTTAAGGAAAACAACTGATCAAGCATTGGGAAGGATGGGTAGGTGTTGAATATGAAGACAATCAAGAATAAATAAGTTTAACTAGAGAGTTGATAGTCTGAGGAGAGGGGCAGAAAAAGATGATAAGGACTTCTGATTTCTTAATTACCTGGGTGTGGCCCTGTCCCCACTTGGGAGTATCCAAAGGATGGGGAGTCCTGTATTCACTCTTACCTGCCACCTCTTCCAAAAGAAGAAAAACTCCAGAAATTCTACCTTAGCTTTCTCTTTTGTCACACATTTCTTTATGAAATGTATCCCCCTCATCCCGTAGGCTTGGTTAGCATTAGATAGAAATTTGCCTATTATTTGCTCTTCCTCCCATGTTGATAGTCCTTGAATAATACATACTGTAAGAGAAGAATAGTCAGGGTTGTCAATCCGTGAGGCTGGGATCCCCCTGACCCCATGCTTTTCTCTATTATGTCCGTCTTGTTTTCTTAATCCTCATGGCATCCTTTCACTTGGGGCTGGATTCTGGCAGGTGGGGGCTGTAGTCTGCTATCAGTTCATAGCTTTCATAATTGGCAAAAGGCCAAATGAAAGAGGTAGAAAGTCTTTTCTTACCCATTGGGAAATGCCTGGTAATAGGTGGCATAGTGCTCCTTTCTGACACTCTCAAAAGTATTCCAAGAATGGGGCTGGCGAGGTGGCGCTAGAAGTAAGGTGTCTGCCTTGCAAGTGCTAGCCAAGGAAGGACCACGATTCGATCCCCGGTGTCCCATATGGTTCCCCCAAGCCAGGGGCAATTTCTGAGCGCTTAGCCAGGAGTAACCCCTGAGCATCAAACAGGTGTGGCCCGAAAAACCAAAAAAAAAAAAAAAAAAAAAAAAGTATTCCAAGATTAAACACTTAACTGACTACTAGGCTTCAGTCTGTTTTAACTGTTTTAACCACACAGAGAAGAAAGATATAGCTGTTGTCTGTAATATGAAACAAATAGGTCCTTTACTATCAAGCTTATGTCCATTTACAAATAAGAGACTAGTTGAACAAATAGAGAAGGAGCTACTAGGATATCTGATATTCTGTCAGACTGCCACCATCCAAGGACAGAAGGGCCTTCCCTCTATGCAAATTTCAGGTGCAAGGGCCAGAAGTTCACATGAAATACAGAAATTTTAGGGTTTTTTTTTGGGTAAGAGTTAGAAATTAAGGGTCTGATAGTATAACAAATAAGGCACTTGCCTAGCATCTGACCCCAATCAATCTTCACTATTGAAAAGAGTCTACCAGGGGCCGGGTAGGTGGCGCTGGAGGTAAGGTGTCTGCCTTGCAAGCGCTAGCCAAGGAAGGACCGCGGTTCAATCCCCGGTGTCCCATATGGTCCCCCCAAGCCAGGGGCGATTTCTGAGCACATAGCCAGGAGTAACCCCTGAGCGTCAAATGGGTGTGGCCCAAAAAACAAAAAAAAAACAGACAAAAAAAAAAAAGAGTCTACCAAACACTGACAGCATAGTGGTAAGCGCTTAGCACTGTTATATGTAACTCCAAAACCAAAACCAAAATTTGAGCCCTAGAATTATATACACCTGAATAAATGTTGCACTACTTACTGTGACCCTGGATTAGATCCACATACCCACTGAGCTTTCGCCACCAATGACATGAAATCATAGAGTTTAATCTACAAGGTTGTTTTACAGATCAAACCATTTAACTGAGTCCATTAATAATGGACTACTCCTCATACTCAAGTGTTGAAATACATGACTGCAAAAACAGTGCAAGTTTCATTTGATTACAGTCTTATAGACCAGGGGTCTCAAACTCACGGCTTTGCGGCCCTCCTTACAACATTTTATGGCCCGCGGCTGGCCTTCAAATGTCGCAGTATTCACGATTATTCGCTTACCGAATAATCGCAATAAAAATCGCATTAGTAAGAAAAAATCGCATTAAACATTCGCATACCCCGAGCAGTTCCGTTCAGGGTATGCAAATGTTTAATGCGATTTTTTTCCTTTCTTTTTTTTTTTTTTTTTTTTTTTTTTTGGTTTTTCGGGCCACACCTGTTTGATGCTCAGGGGTTACTCCTGGCTAAGCGCTCAGACATTGCCCCTGGCTTGGGGGGGACCATATGGGATGCGGGGGGATCGAACTGCCGTCCTTCCTTGGCTAGCACTTGCAAGGCAGACACCTTAACTCTAGCGCCACCTTCCCGGCCCGCGATTTTTTTTCTTACTAATGCGATTTTTTTTATTGCGAATATTCGGTAAGCAAAATTCCTTATGCGGCCCTGCCTCACCCCGATTTTGCCTCCTGCGGCCCCCAGGTAAATTGAGTTTGAGACCCCTGCTATAGACTATTAATAATATAGGAATAGTGCGCCATACGCCATATGCTGGAAGGTAGTGTTAAAAAAGGAAAAAAAGGAGAAGAAGGTGAGGTACTTGGCATGTAATGTTAGAGGCAAGGATTTCATCCTGAAGTATTAAAATAGACACTAATTTTTCAACATAAATCCAGAAAGTCAGACAGAATTAATCAACAAGGCACCTGAGAAAGGAAATTAGTCAAATAGTAGTGGTGAAAGGCAGTAGATGAGAACAATGGAGGAGAAAGGCATACTGTTTGACTTTGTCAAATCACAGAAAGGACACTAATATTTATCTTAATGAAACAAGGGAGCAACTTCAGGTTTATGGGCAGAGGAACAGTGATGTGATTTCTCTTAATGAAAGTGCATAGCCATATAACTGGTACATAAAAAGCAGGTGCTAATTATTTATACTAAGAGCACACCAACTTGTGCTGCAGGCAAGCCACATCTTAGAGGTCAAAGACTTCAATAAGTCACAAACCTTAAAAGTCATTTTCATTGATTGCAGTAATGTTCCTATGATTCATTCTGTATTATGTGATCTCTGCTTGGACTTGGAATGGGTATGGAGCATTGCTGACTCTACAACCAGTTCAGTGCACAGTGGATTCATGCTTCCCGTCAGAATCTTGTCTGGATTCAGTCTTCATATGAATCTGCTGTCCTAGAACTCAAGCAAGGCCTCAAATTCATGTCACACAGTGCAAGTCGGTTCTCTTGCTTTGGAAACTGAGGGCAGCTATGGTACCTCTTGAGGTCTTAAAGTCATCCACCAAAATCAATTTCTGAGACAACTTCTTGAAATTCCTCAAGGAATATGTCTAGTCAGTAGGAATAATCGAATAAAGATAGCAACTGCCTCTTTGTGACTCACCCTGGGGAAATTCAGGAAGAGGAGAAAGGCCACAGGCCCTCCAAAGACTTTGCAAGTAACAGAGAGGATGGGAATAACTTCAGGCCACAGATAAGCAAAAGAAAACCCAGGTGTTAATGCCAGTTAAGGCAGCTCTCCAGAAACTGCCTGCTGGTGGAACAAAGTGAAGTAGTATAGTCCTGTCTCTCCGCCCACCCCATTGAAACTGTGGCTAAAAGCTTGGACAGCTGCTCTCTGTTCTCTTTTCCTTGGTATTGAGAAATCGTCTGATGAGAGAGGCTGGTGAGCAGGAGCAGCAGATAGGAATCAACTGAGTCTCCTCACCGGACCCCTCCTGCCAGAGCTAGCTGAGAGACTGGGGGTAAGAGAGATAGATAGGGCCTCAGATTAAGTTACTGTAAGGGGAAATGGGAAGAGAAGCAAGGTTACCTGAGCTGAGGTGTGAGCGTGCCTCTCTGAACCAGGGGCTCACTCTGCCCTCTCCTTTTCCTTTCTGGTGGAACTGGACACATTCCACAGCACATTTGAGGGAAGAAGCCAGCTTCTGGTGAAGGATATGAAAGGGGGTAAACAGAGTTGAGGGAGCAAAGCTGACCTTAGCTTGCTTGCTGTCCTAGGATTCTCTCTGTACCCAGTAACACCGATGCCAGGATTGGTGAAGAAGAACCAACTGGCGACGCAGGGGCCAGCGATTTAACCCCGCCGCCTGGAAATCTCCTTGGCTCGGAGTCCTACCGGGGCGGGGGCTCCCCTACCGCAACCCTTCCCATCGCTTTTACCTTCACGCGCGCCGCTGCCCGCAGGGCTGCTCCTTCGCTTTCCGACCCACGGGCACCTAAATGCTCCTCCGGCGTTCTGCGTTCACTCCTCGCTGGAATACTGCAGAACTCCCGGCGTCTCCACGGTCACCTGGCTTGGTTCCCAGCTGGGTACGGTGCTCCGCCCTTCCTCCCAGCCCTGGGTGCCCACCCACCCTGGGCCAAAGAATGGTGTAGTTCTTGGCCCAAACCCGGGTAAGGAGTTGAAGGCGGAGAGGGGTGGGGTAGGACGCTGCGGAAAAGGGCCGCTGACCACGCGGGGTGCAGTTGACTAGTCAGTGGCGTTTTAGGAGATGGAGATGGGGGAAGAAGCTCGGGAGAGTTTCGGTGGGAGGATTCCCCCCACTACCCCAGGAAAAGCGGGTTCGGGGCGGGGCCCTGCTCCAACGGACGCGACCTCTGCTGGGAGGGTGCCAGGCGGGAGAGCGCGCTTCGGGGTGAGGCGTTGCGGGCTTTGGCAGCCAAGGAGGCGGGCAGGGTGCGTGGGCTTGGAGCTCGGCCACTGACCGGGGGCTCCTCCTGGCCTTCCCTTCTTCCTCCTCTCCCTGCCGCTCTCGGGCTGTGGGTCCACCAGGCGGGAGCAGCTCTCCCCGCCGCGCTGCCTTGAGTCCCACGCCAGGTCTGCGCGCGGTGGTGGAGCGCCTGCCTGCTCGTCCTGCGGAAAGAGCCGCCGAGGGACCCGCAGGGGAGGCGACAGAGGCGGCGGCGGTGACAGCTCGGTGGGAGCCAAGACGTGGCAGTTGCGATTCCAAATAATCGGAGAGAGATCGGAGACGAGGAAGCTCGGGGCGTGAGCAGGGATGGCTCGGCCCTTGCCCGACCCTCTATGCGGAGGGTAAACTGAGGTTCCCCAGCGTGCGGCGGACGACGGGAGTGAACTGTCAGGGACCGATCGCCAGCAGCCTCCTGGAGGGACCCAGGCAAAGCGTCACCGGGCGAAACAGCGAAGAAACGGTTGATAGTCCACCGCCGGCGGCCGGAGGAGGGAGCGCCGCTTGGGGGGCCATGGCAGACTCGAAGGCTTCGTAGCCCAACCAAACCCCGAGCGGGATCCCCCTCCGACACTGTATCCGCCGCCGCTGCCGCCTCCCCGCGCCCCGGCCCCCGCCGCCTTGCGCTCTGCGGGAGATGGAACAGCGGAGCCCGCTCTGCAGCCTCGGGTACCTGCCGCCGCCGCCGCTTCTGCTGCTGCTGCACGCCCTGCCGCTCTTGCTGGCCGACGGTGAGCGCGGGAACTTTGCAGCTGCGGGGCTCGGGAGGGTCCTCGCCGGGACCCCCAGAGCCCACCTGAAGTAGAAAGAAGAGAAGGAAGGCAAGGTTTCAGGCTCCAGTAAACCCGTTGTGCAAGCCCAGACGGAGGCCGGAAGGATAAAGGGGAGGAGATCAGCGAAGGGGCTTAAGTTATGGTTTGCAAGGAGGCAGCTAGAAGGGCTCGGGAGTTAGTTGGCGCTCCCGCAGGCTGGCAATAGTAGAGCGGCGGAGACCGGGAGAAAAGCTCTGGAGGCACCCCAGGTTGCCCGGCTTCCACCCCCAGATCCAGAGGGAGGGCCGCCTGGCAATCTTAACTGGCCACTGCTGGCTCAGCAGCTGCTCCGTGGAAGCTTGCAGGTGCCTCGAGGCGTGCACCATAATGGATGTAGCTTGGGGTGGGGAACCACCAGGCCAACCATCTGGGGATGGACCATCTGCCTGAGGTTGCCCCAGGCCCCCGCCCCTCAGTTGGTCACGCCTCTTTCCCCCCACTCCCACCCCTAGCTACATTTACAGAAGTCCCCAAAGATGTGACAGTTCGTGAGGGAGACGATATCGAAATGCCCTGCGCGTTCCGAGCTAGCGGAGCCACCTCTTATTCCCTGGAGATACAGTGGTGGTACCTCAAGGAGCCGCCCAGGGAGCTGCTGCACGAGCTGGCGCTCGGCCTGCCAGGCTCCAGGAGCAAGGTAACCCGCCGGCCACCCGCGCTGCCGCTCAGTCCCACTGCTGGGTGAAGGGGGAAGGCAGCCGGGTGAGCGATCCTGGTCGCAGCCTGTCTTCTATCCTCTCCAGCCCACAGCATCTTTGGCAGTTGCCAATTCATTGTCCCCATTCTGTCAGTACATTCCCTTCCCCCAAACCCCTCTCTCAATTCTCCACCTAGACCCTAAACAGCCATACCTCATTCAGTTCATCTCCTCTTTCTTGCTGACTACTGGCCCCCAGTCTGATGGGTGCTGGGTGGTAGAGAAAGACCACTTCACCTGGTTGTTTTTTTTTTTTCCCTACCCTTAGCCACTGAAGTCCTCAGGGTACAAAGCCAAAGAGTTAAGTTCCTCCAGGTTGAATTCTAACAGTTAAAAGAGCATCTTGTATATTAAAAGGCAGCCAGTAGGTCACATCCATCCCCCGAGCAGCAGAGGAGTAGCCTCTGGCTGAAAGCCATTATATTCCAGTCTCAGCGTACACCCTTAGATAAATATATACACTCCTACCTAACTTCTTCCCAGAGAAAATCTCAGAGTCACTGCTCACATCTTCTACTGGATCCTGTCCAGATACAGGGCCCCTCCCATCTGCCTTTTTAAGGGATTCAGACCAATACATCAATGAAGATGCCGGTGTGGGGGATTCCCACCAGTGGGCCTGGATTTCCACTCTGGTGCCAAACCTACCTCCTGTTTTGATAGGTGGTAGATGGACCCTCCTTGACCATACACAACATTAGCATCAGACCCTGCTTCCTTCTGGTAAATTTCCTGCAACTTCTTATATTCTTTTTGCCCTCAACTTTGGCCACATCACCAGTGGTTTCCAGTCCATGATCATAAGTGAGGGTCCTTCCCGGAGATGTACCTGTGTTTTGTTTCCAAACTGAAGGCACCTAATCACTCTCTCTCTTTGCATTGTAGGTAACAAGTAAGGATGCAACTAAAATTAGCGTAAGTTTGGCACTCAAGGGTGTATGGTGGGAGATCCCTTCTGGCTACTTTGCACCCCACAACTTTCAGTGAAAGGTTCCAGTGGTCACTCTTTTTAGGAAAGGCCCCTGTTGGTTGTGCTTGTGAAAAAACTGAGTGTATGTTTTGTGGGATAGTGACTATCTCTGGTCGCAGGATCTGGGCTTTCTTTTTATTGGGGGGGGGGGGTTTCCTCACCTGGCAGTGCTCAAGGGTTATTTCTGGCTCTATGCTCAGAAATCACTCCTGGAAAGCTTGCGGGACCATATGGGATGCTGGGATTCGAACCACCATCCTTCTGCATGCAAGGCAAACTCTCTACCTCCAAGCTATTTCTCTGGCCCCCTGGATCTGGGCTTTCTTATGTAAATCAAGGGTGCCTGGTCTGAGTAGCTTTTCTCTGCTCAATGCTCACAGTAAAACAGTCCTTGGTGGGCATGGTGTGCTTATATCCCATGTATCTTCTTTTTCAGGCATTTCTTGGGCAAAGGGAGCAAGTAGCTTAGTGTTTTAGCTTATGACTCTCATTTCCTGGTCTCTCAAGGTTGCTGCACCTGTGGTGCCTTCTCTATTTCACCTTTCCTTAATCTGGGTGCTGGGCTCAAGCTGCCAGGATCAACTGGTCTCTTTGAGGATGGAACCTCCTCTTTAAGAAGGATTCTCTGTGAAGACTGGGGTTGGGTTCCTGAGATTCTGAACTCAGGAGATGTTTTTCGAGTTTGTCCATCTGGGGTAGGAAGGATCAGATCCTGAAGACTATCAGGGTCTCCTCCAGCAACTCAGTTCCAGAGAGGTAAGGATGTCCAGGGTGCTTCTTGAGTGCCACAAGGGTGCCAGAGAGATAGCACAGTGGTAGGGCGTTTGCCTTGCAAGCTGCCGATCCAGAATGGACAGTTCAAATTCCAGCTTCCCATATGGTCCCCTGTGCCTGCCAGGAGCGATTTCTTAGCACAGAGCCAGGAGTAACCCCTGAGTGCCCCCGAGTGTGACCCCCCCCCAAAAAAACCCCAAAAACAAAAACAAGACAAACAGTAACTTACCCCAGTCTCCACCAGGCCATGCGATGGGTCAAGTGGAAAACAAGAAATAGCAGGTTAATATGTAGCAGGGCCAGTGGCTCTCTCTTTTGTGTCCCTACCTTCTTGGGAAGGCATAGGGTTAGTATTTGGTTACTGGGGAACCTGGCTATATAGAATTGGGATACTTCCCTCACTACACACCAGCCAAGCTCTGCTCTTCTAGAATCAAAGTTTAGCAAAGGCAGACTTGGGGATAGTGACTTGATGCCTTAGCCCAAGGTTCCCTGAAGGGAAATCTGGGTAGCCACCAAGCTTAAAAGAGCATGGGCAAGGAGTACAATAGGAGGCATTCATTACATTTCAATAAATTAATGGGGACTGGGACACTGCTGTGGATAGGGCGACTGGAGTGGGTAGCCTTATTCTACTGGAGAAAATGTAAGGAAAGGACTTTTGGGGTGCTGCAATTAAGGCCTGATTAGCCTGGTCTCTAATCCAACCCTGTTCTCTTGCAGACTGTGCGAGTCCAGGGCAATGACATCTCGCACAGGTTGCGACTGTCAGCAGTGCGACAACAGGACGAGGGAGTGTATGAGTGCAGAGTGTCTGACTACAGTGACGATGATACGCAGGAGTACAAAGCCCAGGCGCTGCTGCGTGTACTCTCACGCTTTGCTCCTCCTCACATGCAGGCTGCGGAGGCCGTGTCCCACATTCAGAGCAGTGGTCCGCGCCGCTCCGGCCCAGCCAGCGCTGCCAATGTTAATCACATGGGTGCCACCTACCCCATGGATCGCACCACATGGGAGCCCAGCCAGGGAGCCAAGAAAATGCCTCCCAAGAGCCTTCCATCTGCCCGCAGTCCTAGCGTTCTGGATCCTGCTGCGGCCGCCTCCTCCGCTGGCCAGGCAGCCACCACCACTGTCACAGCAGTGGCTGCCTCTTCCTCAGCCTCGCAGCCATCAGGTCAGGCTGTTCTGCACCAAAGGCATGGCTCAGGTAAGGAAGCACAAGGCTCTTCTGGGCCTTTGAATTTTACTTGTGTCCAGGGCTCCACCTTGCCTTAGCACCATAGTCTCCCCTCTCTTAGTGTTCTTTTGTTTTTTTGCTATTGTTTTTTGTTTGGGGCCACACCCGGTGGTGCTTAGGGGTTGGTTACTCCTGGCTCTGCACTAAGAAATCACTCCTGGCAAGCTTGGGGACCATATGGGGTATCGAGGATCGAACCCTGGTTCATTCCTGGTTGGTCGCATGCAAGGCAAACACCCTACTCTGTGTCATTATCTGGGTGAATAGGGGGCCGCAAAGCAGGCATTTTGGTGGAAGAGGGACAGCACAGGACTGGAGATTTGGAGTTTTCTCTTGAGCTGGAGAAGTGGTCTTGGAGCTGTGATCTAAAGAGAATAGATCTGGGTGTCAGAAACAGCTTGTTCAGCCCACTGTCTACTTTTCACCTGGGAGGTCAGGTTAGATCCTAGACAGTACACCACAGGGACTGACCTGGGTATGACCCCGTAATAGGTAGGAAAAGCCTGTTTTCAATAGGTCTTTAGGTATCTACTGGGTAGGATACTAGCACTCAGTGGAAAATGCTGAGGCATGTGAATTTTAATGCCGCTTGAATAGATGTGCAGATATTGTGAGAGATCTGAGGCTGATTACAGAGGCTCTTCTGTTTTCAGCGAGGTCTAGAATGATCCCAGGCACAGACTCAGTCCTTTTCAGGCCCCTCTGGTGGTTGAGGGTAGAGCCATAACTATACTTAGAAGGGCACACAGAGGGTGAAGCCAGCTTTTTTAGGGAGATGAGACGGCTCAGGAAGCAACTAGGGAACAACAATGCAGAAAATAAGAAAAATAAATTGACACCAGGACAGGTGGCTCTGGGATGACGGACATGCTTGGCTATTCTAAGGCTTATGGAAAAATACATAAAACCATGTTTCTGTCTTGTTTTCAGGGTGTCCCTTTCCCCTTTTGCCTCAAGGATGGGCCTCAGAGTGGAACTCAGCTCTTGTGATCACTCCTTTTTCCTAACTATGAAAATTACTCTCAACTCCAGGCCTTCATTTTGTTTGATAAAAGCACTGGGAAGACACATCTTCTGTGATATCCCCACAGAAAGTGGCATACTCATACATACATGGACACACACACACACACACACTCACACACACACACACCCCTTTCAGTCATGTTTCTCTTAGTGCTGTCCATCTGTGGCCAGTATCAGCTTGTTAAGATGCAACACAGGAGCTATCCTGCTAAACCAAGGACCAAGTATAACCTAACCTACCTCTTTCTCATCCACAAAGCAGAGAACTGCCTGTTTATCTCCCACACAGTTACACCCTATGCATGCATGCTGTTCATGCTACCTGCTGACTCTAAAGGCTTTCTTTTTCTTAGGCTCCTCAAGGGTAACCACAAGACTTCCCTAGGCTGTGGGAGAAAATGGTTCATCTGAGACCCATGGAGAGACTCTCTCCAAACAAGCTCTTCCACATAACTTGGCATTTTTTTTTGTTTTGTTTTTGGGTCACACCCAGCAGTGCTCAGGGGTTACTCCTGGCTCTATGCTCAGAAATTGCTCCTGGCAGGCTCGGGGGACCATATGGGATGCCAGGATTCGAACCATTGTCCTTCTGCATGCAAAGTAAACACCTTACCGTTGTGCTATCTCTCTGGCCCCATAACTTGGCATTTTCAATCCACATGTTAGTGTGTGATAGCATTAGTTACTGTGACAAACTTCAAATGTTATTGGCCTATGTGAGATAATCTTGGAAGGTTGAAAAATAGTCATTCTTATCATTATAGTAGGATGGTGCTTTCAGAGAAGAGTTGGTATACAGAAAGACAAGGTTAGGCCTCTAAGTGATAATGTTACTCCCACCCCATCCATTATTTAGAACTCAGTCACATGGTCTAGCAGAGATTCAAGGCAAGTTAGTAAGATCGACTACTTAGTTTTCAGCTTGGCAGCTGCATTCAATATTATTTCCTCAAAATGGAAGTGTAACAAGAGTCTTTGAATCATTAGTCATCTATGTGTAGCACAATAAAAATGCTGGAAATGTGCTTTGATTTGGAGAGTGATAGACTTACTTCATTATTGTTTGTTTCTAAAAAATAAAGATCCTTCTTCCCTATCCCCATGGATGACAGCAAGACAACATTATGTTACCATCTGGAACATATCTGTAGGATGCTTTATAAACAATAAGTAGAATCAAAGTAGATATTTGGAAAGCAAAAGCCTAGACATAAATTATGGCCCTACAATTTTGTAAGTGTATGACTTGAAGCAAAAGACTTAATATCTCTGAATGTAGTTCTTCAACCAAAAAACAGTCCTATAGTAACTTTATCTTAGAGGCTTTCAAAAATGAAGAATATTTTTTTAATCTCCATGGCCACCGAGTGCTCTGCTTTAGTTAGATTTAGGGCAATAAAACTAAATAGTTTTCAGAGACAGCTGGAGACAGCTGTGGAAGGCTTGAAGGACAAATGGTGCCAACAGGAACTGACTATTGAAAGCTTTGCTTGAGGAAGTGCAATGTGGGACAAATGCATGGAGAAGGATAGATAGATTTGAACTTCAAGTGGTTTTTGGTGGCTTTCACATTTGATTTTCACTGATGCATATCTAATAATTAAATAACAAAAATTTTTTTTTGTAAAAGAAACAATGAGGGTTTCCAAAATGTAACTAAGGTCAAGGTAATGACCTCATTCTTGCTTGAATATCTCTCTTCCCTGCACCCAATTAAGGTTGATCCTACTAGGCTTGGCATGGGTGATCAGTTCCTGTGTTAGACATAAGAGGGAGCCAGAGTAGCAAGGACCTTCTCTATGAATTGTTAATATTTCTGTTAGAAGATTGGAAAGCTTCATTAGTGTACCAGTTACTTACAGAAAGACTGAAAGGTTCTCCTATAAGCTCAGTGCAAACAGCACAATGCCAAGCAACTTCCAATAGGTTTGACCTTGACACCTGCCAGCTATGGCTATTTATCCCCTCATTGATTTGAGAAACAGCCTAACGGGACTCCCTTACTCCTGAAATAGACTTCAATGAGGGATAATAGGATAGTGCAGTAGCACAGGTGTATGTGTCTCCTATGATCTGTCATCCCTAAACCCTTGCCAACTCCTAAAATTCAGGAACTGTGAATATTTATTTCAGAAAGAACCATAAGTATACTCCAGCTTTACTTGGAAGGTCAGGGATAGGGGTCTTCAGTTGAAAGATCAGAAGACCTGTGTCCTCTGCTTTCCAGATGAGGCACTTGGAAGAGTACTGTGAACCTGAGCTGTGAACATATCTGTGTCCCAAGTGACATGGAGAAGTGAGTTAGATGACCTCTAGTCACAGATAGAACTAATGTCATTGATCCAAAGGAAGTAATGATACTCTCTTAAATGTTGTCTCTTCCAGCCATCTATGCTGGGCAGCTGAGTAGGTGAAGCCTTGAGACTCTGGGATTTCTCTAGGGGAGATGGATCCTTAAGTTATTTTTGGTAGGGTCATGCCTTGTAGTTGATAGCCCAAAGTTACCATCAGATGATGTTGGTCGGCCTTTAGTCTCATTGTTCTTAGCAGCTTGACTTTCTCAACTGGAAGGACTTGGTTAACAAAGTTAACATACAAGCATATTTGCAGATTTGGGTGTTTGCAGAAGTGGGCAGCATATTGAAACAAGGTCATGGAGGAAGGTCAATAAAGATTGATTTTTAAAAATTTAGACAAGGTTAGGGCCACTCCCTTGGGCTAGCTATGAGAAAGTAAAGTAAAGCTATGAGAAATCCTAGTCAGAATGTACAAAAAGAAGGAGCACTTCCCAGAATCCAGAGAAGTTGGATGAAAAGGCCTGGTAGGCAGTAAATAGAGGGATATATCCAATTCAGAGTACTTAAATGAGGGACCTACTTTCTCCTGTCCTGCAGGCTGAAGTTGGTGACAAGACAGAGTTGAGGGCCAGGGTATGTGGGTGATGCAGTCATTCAAGGAATAGGGAAAACTATGGAGTCATGGTCAGATAACGGAAGATGGAAAAAGCCAGAACTGAGAGCTGAGTTCAAAATCCTTTTTTAAATTACAGAGATCATGCAGGCTTGAGTCAGGTGACCCTCTTTAAGTAGAAAATATCCAGTGGTGACTTCAGGGATGCTCCCTGCTCACCTCTTCACTTACCTATTAAGCAATTGAATAAGAGATCACAAGTCTTTGGCATGGTTTCACTGATCTAGTTCTTCAATGTGCTTCTTCTATTATCCAGAAAAGAGTGTGAGGTGTGCAGTAACTCTTATCTTCCCTCAGCCGTTGCTTAGGTGCATCAGAAAAACCCTCTCAGTGGCCAATTAAGCCAAGCATAGTAAACTAGCTATTTGCACTAGAGATTATTATATGTAAAAACTCATTTATTTTATGTCTCATTTTCAAGAAACATTTTTATATTTATGACTAAAAATAATGTGGACTAGATTAGCAGAGCAGAGCTGGCTCAATGTAGCCACACTAGTAAATATGACTCCTAATTAATTTTAATGCTGACCTATTTCTTATGGACATTCTGTTGCTGGTTTTCGTTTCTAGAAGAAAATAGATAGTGAAAGAAAACAAAAATACTGTCTGTTGCATAAAGCCATAAGGATGGGCTTAGATGACGGTGGATGGTGATGGGATGCATGGAGGCCTTTCTCCTCCAGCCCAGGACCATGTGGCTCTGCAACCCCCCTCAGCTATCGGGGTGGTGGCGAGGAGAAAACTTACTCACAAACAGGCTTCAGGAAATATCAACTTTATTCATCCCTGGCCAACATGTGTGGCCTATAATCTTAAATCAATTTAAGTATGGTCTTGTTAACTTGCCCTGCCACCTTTTCTCCTCTAACCTCCATCCAGGTAAATTTCCTTTTGCCCCTCAGGCAAAACCTTTTATAACCTCCTCAAGACCCCTCCCAGAAATGGTAGGGTCTTTCTTGTAAGTAAGGTTACACAAAGAATAGGTGTAGGGTTACACTGTCTTCCAGACAGAAAACTGTGAATTAGAAAAACATTATGGAGAGATAGCAAGAATACAGTTTGTAAGTGAATGGCTTGTATATTGGCAAGAGAATCTCCTCTATAGTGACCATGGGATCAGATTCAGGATTTGTGAACCTCAGAGTGTGATGTGTGAAGCGTCAGTGTTCTAGAAGGGAGTAAGGCACTCTACTTTCTCCAGAACTATTGTATATGGCAGACTGCTGCACAGTGCCTGCATGTCGCATTAGTCCTCAATATTTCAATTAATAACGAGAGAAAGACCACTAAGGCCATAAGTGTGACAACTTTTATGAGGATATGACTGCTTTCAGTCATATGGCAACCAGAAACCATGACCACATGGACCTTTGGGCAAGGTGAAGGCATTCATTCTAGATTGTGGCATGGTAGAGGGCAGAACTGGTAGTAATAGTGCTGGACTGACCCAGGTGAGTCTCCTTGTAGGGGAATAGCAACCTGATCAAGCTGCAATTTTTGCCTCCTCTCTTATCTTCCTCAGAACCAAAAGAAATCTAAATCTTCATTTTAAATAAACCATTCACTATTCTCTTAAGCTCTGATCTGACATGAGCATCACAATTAAGGAGAAAATGTATAAAGCAAAAGATGTCCCGTAGAAGAGAGGGCTGCAAAATAGAAGGATTTCATAAAGCCTCACAGCTACGCTACCTGACAAAAGCAGATGTGTGTAGTTACTGGCTATGCTGGTGACCACAGAAATAGCTAAGGGGCTTCAGGGCACCTACATTACTCCAGGACAAAGTCTTCTATACCAGTGGGACCTGGTATAGAAGCACCTATTTACTGAGCACATATGTTGCAATGCTCCCATCTCAGGATTTCCTTTTTCATGTGGGCCTTTGTAACTTTCCTCATATCATCCAACTAATAGCCAACTCGTATCCTGCTAATATTCAAACTTTTTTGCAGCTGAGATAGCAACCTCCAAAAGAAGAGCAGAGAGTCAACCTTTCTAAATGTCACTGGAGCAAATGCCACCAAGGACTTCTCATTAAACAAACCCTGCATACATTGTTTATTTTTGGACCATATTCTGTGGTGCTCAGGGCTTACCATTGGCTATGCACTCAGGAATCACACCTAGTAGACCTCAGAGAAACATACTTTGTGCATGAATTACATCTTGGCCAGATGTATACAGAGCAAAGGGCCCTACCTACTGCACTATTGCTTCAGTTTCTCAGGCACACATTTTTTTTTTTATTAATGGTGATAAAAGAAGCCAAGTGATTTTTTTTCTCTAATACAATATTGATTAATTCTTCTCTTTACACAGGTTGTTCGCTTGGTTTTACAATATCTTCTCAGCACAGGGAAAATTTTTTTTATTCCCCCAGGATTTTGTTGCTACCTGGAAAATCTTGTATCCAAATAAAAGATGAACATTATTTTACTATAGTTTTAGAATTACAAAAATGTTGGTTCAACCAGCTAAATCCTGTCTTTCTCTATTTATTATAAAGACACAAACTTCCTTGGGATGGAGCAGTGATTCTAGAAAATTAGCCTACATGTCTGGGGAAAGAATGCTCTAAGTACCAAGGTAGCACTCAGGGTTTACTCCTGGCTCTAAGTACCAAGGTGGCTTGCACATCCTGGCATTTATCATCCATTGAGCAGAAATACATGGAATTAGATATAGGAGTTAAGCAACAGCCTACACAGGTATGAGCACCATACTCTTCTAAGGGGAAGGATGAAGAGGTAAGCATTGTCCCCGAGCTGACATTTCCAGTTCAGGCATTACTACTTTGGGCGAAAAAGTCAAATATACTTTGGATTGGCTTCTTTTTTTTTATGGTTCAAGGACAAGTGTTTTGAAGGACTGGTGTCTACAAAAAAGAGCAGAAGTATACGTTCAACATGTCTTTCCCTACTATCTACTGAAACTTGTCCAGAGCTTTGCTTTATCCAGCCCAGAAGACCTTATTGCCAAAAGAGTTGCCATTAGGAGAGACCACTCATGTCTGAGCTGAATACTGGATGCCTACTAAGGGGCAGGGTCTGGAAAAATGACCAGACAGTCATTTCTTTCCAGTGTTTCTCATTCTATGATAGTAGAAGAGACAAAGTAGATTTGTGACTGATCTGTGAAACTCTTGGATCCTAGAAACTGAAAATAGTTGAGGAGGAAGTTACCCACTTACTATTTTTTCTACCCAAATCACTCACTGTTCCTGTTGACATTTTGCTTGTCATTTAATTGCTTAGAAGCAACCCGAATTGGCATCCCAAGAAATTTTACCTGTTTCTGAAACTTGCAGATCCTGAGCAACCCCAAATCCAGAATATGTGCCACGTCTTACTCTCTTTCATAAGTCCAATTCACCTTTCATGAGTCTGACCACTTGACTTAGAAACTTCATCCATTTATTCTTGGTTCCTGTGAAAGTCCACTCATCTGTGACTGACTGTGTTATTCCTTGTGCTAGTACCTATGCCTATACCTATACCTGTATCAATCCTTGACAATACTGACAACATGTCAAAGTACCAGGGCAGGATTTGTGACTGATCTGTGAAACTCTTGGCTCCTAGAACTCACTCACTTGTTGTGTACTTGTTGTCAGTATTGTTCATGGGAAAGGTGAATAGTCCAGAATTATTGCATAAGGTTGGTGGTAGCTCAGATATCCCTGAGCTGACATGTCATGCTGAGCAGTTGCTCCTATATAATTATGATGAAAAATATAAAGGAACTTCACAACTGTGCCATCAGATTGCAAATGGCTGGATAATTGCTGTTTCTGTCCTGTCCTTTCCTTTATATCTCCTTGCTATTTGTGGAAGTAGTAGTAAAGAAGGTGATGAACATCATCATTCTGGCCAAGTTGAGAGCATTTTCCATGAATCAGGAGAACCTTGGTGAATAAAGACACGTTTATTATCATTTTAGTGTTCTACTAACTACCACCATTGTGCATCTCTGCAGTGCTTTCACCATGGTGCTGGCTATGCTCTATGGAGAGGCGATTGGGATAAGTTGAGGTAGGGCCCTTTGGCCTTCTAAGAAAGTCAAGTTCCACAGAGGGATTGGTGTTTGTAGCACCAAACAAGGGTGTTCCCATGGGAGACAGGAGCAGAAGGAGCAAGGCCACCTGGGGAGGTCAGGTACACAGAGCCTTCAGGTAGGTCTGGAGTAGAGAGGCAACATCTAGTGTTTGTTTAGTGGGATTCTTGTTAGATAAAACAAAATTCTGCACTTTTGATAGGCATGACACATGAAGAGTAGGGCCTCAGAACTATTGTGGCTCATAACTGTGTAAGGGTCTTACACATATATTCCTACATTTTACTTTTTGTGATAACATTCTGCTATTGCTCACTCTGCCTCATGACAGCATTCAGGAAAAAAAGGTAGACTGAATAGCAGACTGTATCCAGTAGACCAAGCTCTACCTTTTTTTTTTTTTTTTTTTGGGTCATACCCGGCAGTGCTCAGGGGTTCCTCCTGGCTCTCTGCTCAGAAATCGCTCCTGGCAGGCTCGGGAGACCATCTGGGATGCTGGGATTTGAACCACCGACCTTCTGCATGAAAGGCAAATGCCTTACTTTCATGCTATCTCTCCGGCCCCTCTACCTTTTTTCTATGTGAGCCCGTCTCTCCACGTTGCATGTGAAATTTCATTAAAGGCCCACTGGGAAGACCCACTGGGAAGACCCACCACCTTTAGCAGCTCTCTCCAGAGAAGTGCTTCTTCTTCTATTAACCCTGGCCCCTGCCCATTTGTACACATAAGGAAGTCTGTGCTTTAAGTCTGGAAATCTAAATTGTAATGTCAGTCTGCTTACTAGCGTGTTTCATTACCATTAATCCTCATGTCATTTGGCTTAAAATAAAGAGTTTCAGTAAGTTTGAGGAAGAGGAGTTGATATAAGATCACAACCCAGTCTTAGTTGGGATTGCACAGTGGTAAGGCATTTGCCCTGCATGCGGCTGAATGGGATGGACTCGATTTGATTCCTGGCATCCCATATGGTCTCCCTAGCTTGCTGGGGGCCGTTTCTAAGTGCAGAGCCAGGAGAATCCCTTGAGCATCTCCAGGTGTGGCCCAAACACCAATTAGTCAATCAATAAATAAACTGCTTTAAAAATAAAACAACAATAACAAAATCTGAAGCCCTTGTGGTATGTGTGTACTGGGTCTCCCAGCACTCTAGTCTACAACTTAGATCTGTTTTTTTTTTTTTTTTTGGGTCACACCTGGCAGTGCTCAGGGGTTACTCCAGGCTCTACACTCAGAAATCGCTCCTGGCAGGCTTGGGGGACCATATGGGATGGCGGGATTCAAACCACCACCCTTCTGCAAATGCTTTACCTCCATGCTATCTCTCCAGCTCTACAACTTAGATCTGGAGAGCACTTTTAAGGGAGCCCTTCCTCAGCCCTGTAGTGAAGCCCTATTCCAGTTTTAGTAGGGTCACTTCCACTTCTAATGATCTGATATATTGCAGGTACATATAGCATTTAGGCTAACAAAGAGAATTAAAACAACTTACTGTATTAAAATATAAAAGTGCATGATATAGCTTTATCATATATATAATGCAAAATCATATCAATCATATCAGTTTCAAAGGGGTAATTTGGAGAGGTTTACAAATCTTCATGTGATATATGGAATACATTTAATAATAAGAAGTTTGAGTAAAGAGGCATAGTAAGTTTCCTCTGTGGAGCAATTAGACAAAAGGATGTCTGCATGTAGTCTTTAGTACTTCTTGGGCAGGATCATTATGACTGGACAGGTCTTTAGCCCCAGCTTGGAACTAATTTGCTGAGTGGGGAGTATCTGGCCAATGGTCATGGCATTCTGGACACTGAAACATCAAGAAAGACTGTGAGCAACTTAGTGGACAGATAAGGTGCAGAATGCAGACCTTCCTGGTGGGGTAATCCAGAATCAGAAGCTAAATATGCTCATGACTGACAAACCCAGCAAAAATGGGTTTCTCTTGAGTGCTATTTCCTAGTTCATTTAGTTCAAGTTCATTTTCTCTTGCCATTTCTTAGGGTAAGGGAAAGGGAGGAGGCAGCAAATGAAGGAAGGGTGCAAGAGAGTGTTGTAGACTGACCCATGGAACCAGAAGGGATATGAGAGGCTGGAATATGAGGTGGAGGTACAGGTCAGAAATTAGATCTTCAGGGACCAGAGAGATAGCATGGAGTAAGGTGTTTGCCTTGTGTGCAGAAGGACGGTGATTTGAATCCCAGCATCCCATATGGACCCCTGTGCCTGCCAGGAGCAATTTCTGAGTGTAGAGACAGGAGTAACCCCTGAGCGCTGCCGGGTGTGACCAAAAACCAAAACCAAAAACCAAAAAATACCCCCCAAAAACAAAAAAAAAGACCCCAAAAAAACCAAAAACAAAGAAATTAGATCTTCAACCTGAGATGAAGGGTTCATCATTGAGGCAGGGGGCTGAACATGAGGCATCAGGTAATATGGGTTTATTGGATATGGGTAACCAATGAATGATGTGACTGCTACCAGATGAGAGATGATGTAATGATGAATATAGGATCTGGGCATAAGAGGAGCAAGAAGAGTAGACACTTAAGTCTAAAGATTAAGCATTTTGGAGGTTGACTTTTGGAGGTCTCAGAGTCTGATGGGAAGTATTGGGGGAATTTTGCAGCACAACAGGGAGGGGTTAAAGGCTCAGGGGCAGGAAAGCCTGAACACAGAGTTCAGCTGGCTTGGATCCTGGACACCTGCAGGAGTAGGAGTTGAAAATGTCCCTGGCAAAGAGATAGCTTTCACCTGTGAAATGAGTCTGTGACTTCTACTTCTTATGACTTCTCCAAAACAAATCAACCTACTAAAAACTCAAGGAAGAGAATGAGTTTATTACATTGTTTATGAATGTTTCAAGGACCACTGAATTGCAAATTGCATAAAGAATTTATGGATAATTAATAACATGGAAACTATTTGCTTTGTTGAGTTTATTGATTGCTTGATGGATTTATTATTTATTGCCAAATAGTCTTATTACCTAAGAATATTTGAAACAAGTAGCTGATTTAGAGAGCAAAAAAGTCCAGAGATGGCATGACTTTTGGGATTGATTGATATTATAAGAGAAATGTTGTTATGGGAGGCCAGGTTTCCTATGTATGTTCCTTTGTATGTTCCTATTTATGTTCCTGATTTAAGTAACTTCATTACAGACCAGTGAATCAAAAGTAAAATTTTTCCTGGCACTGACAACTGCATGCCTTTTAGCACCCATAGCCTCAGAGCTCAGAGAAGCTGAACCTGTCTGAAAGTATCCCTTGAGGGTTGCTTTCAGTACTGTGGGAATCCCCTTCCTTATCTCCTCTTAGCATCCTAATAATAACTATGGTTAGAGCTTCCCAGAGAAAGGCCTGTTACCACTTTCATTAAGTGATGCTATTAGAGGATCATTTGGGGGCAAGATTTCATTCCAAAAGAAATAAATATTATTGGAAGAATTTAACAACAAAGTTGGCCATATTAAAAGGCCATTATGAATGTTAAAAAATGGAGATCTGGGCCCGGAGAGATAGCACAGCGGCTTTTGCCTTGCAAGCAGCTGATCCAGGACCAAAGGTGGTTGGTTCGAATCCCGGTGTCCCATATGGTCCCCCGTGCCTGCCAGGAGCTATTTATGAGCAGACAGCCAGGAGTAACCCCTGAGCAACACCGGTTGTGGCCCAAAAACCAAAAAAAAAAAAAAAAAAAAAAAAAAAAAAAAAGGAGATCTATACCTCCCCCACATACACTTCTCCCTTGAAAGAAAGGCTTCCTGGAGGCCTTCCTAACCAGGCCTAGTGGGGGTGTGGGACTTGGGTAACCCCAGCACCACTCTACCACCTTGCTCCAGATCTCCAGGGCTTTCCCGGGCCACATGCCTGGGCAAGCCAGTGAGTTGGGCCCCTTGGTGGAGCTTGAAGGTACCCTAGGCTTTCCCCCATTATCCATTCAGCTCCTTAGGGAGGGTTTGGGTGGGGCCCTGAACTTCTGGCCTCCCAGCTTCTTGAAGTCACTGGTAATCTCTGTCCAGTCTATATTTTAAAAATCGCGCAGAAACATTAATAGTACTCACTATCATTGAATTATGTTTTTATATATGCAGAATGTCCAGTTTGTACTCTGCCTTTTTGCATACTCCTTCATAAGATCATATTTCTCTTTAACTTCCTTAACTCCTACCATCATTACTCCTCATTTACCCTTTCTAACTTAAGTACTGTAGAGTCCTAAGTCACAGATCAAAGTGGTGCCCTGGAGTTAACACCCATCCAACTATTTTAAAAGGCATAAAAAGGACACTTATATCTCTTTATCATTTTATGGGTGTTTTCTTTGATCGCTATAACTTTTGCTGATATTTTCTTATACAGTGATGATCCCCCCCCCATGTTTTTTATCTTCTCTTTGTGAACTGCTCAATATGAAATTTGATGTGAAAGAATCCCTCAGTTTAATGCTTATGTTTGAACCAAGTCATGGGTATTGTTGGAAATGTTCTTATGCCCCCATATATCTGATAGCACCACGTGGCTTTATTTCTTGTTTGCTTAGACACACTAAAATGGGAAAATACTATACATACCAATAAGTTCTTATATAATAGAGATGGGAACACACAAATCTTGTAGTGCAATGAGACCTTATACCCTGAACATTGACATAAAAACCTGGTACAGGCCTCAGAAAAATGGGCATTCTCCATTCACCCCGATCTAGAGAAGACATCTACAAAACATCCAAGGTTGTATATAACATCACCTGGAGGCATTCCTCTACCAGCTGCTCTGACATCGATCTACTCAAAAAAGACTTCCCTTAACACTAAGAACACTTAACAAAAACAATGACCTGCTTACTGGACAGGGCTTGCTGTATTGCCCCTTAATTGTGAGGTTTGTCTATAACATCACCTGGAAGCAATCCTCTACCACGGAAGACCCTACCACTGCTCAGACATCGTCCTGCTGAAAAGAGACTTCCCCTAACAATGAGAAGACTTAACAACTACCTGCTTACAGGACAGGGCTTCCTGCATTGCCCTTTCATGGCGAGGTGAAATGAGAAGACACTCCACATCATGCCTTCAATTTAGGATATGCAGATTCCAGAATCTTTAATACAGAAACATGATACCAACAACAGAGACTGTGAAAAGTGTGTTGGCACTACAGACAATGTCTTGGATTGGACGATAACTTGCCTGAAGCCTAGAGTTGGTTTTATGCCAGGAAACTTCAGGGGTAGGATCTCTTTGTATTTAGGCCAAGGTTATTCCTTTCCATGCCTCTCATATTTTGGTGGGCCTATGCAAACAACAATTGCCACTCTAACACCATTTTTACTGTGCTCCTTTGACTCTAATCCTTAAAATGCACCCACTTAAAATTTGAAGTTAAATGCACCCACTTAAAATTTGAGGTTAACTTAAGCTAATATGCATGTACATGGAAATGTAAAAAATACTATGCCTCTAATGTTTAAGGAGTTACATAATTTTTATGGCTTTATATTGCCTTGTGTGCTGTTAAGAAATATTATAATGTACTACAATCTGGGGACTTGAGGGACAAAGTAATTGTACATGGATTCTGTTTTATTTATCTTAATGTTCTTTGGCTGAAAGTTCAAAGTTAAGATATCAGCAAGGGTACTTATTCTGAGAATTATGTTATGGGTGATTGTCCTTCCACTGTAACTTTACCTTGTCCTCTTTCTTTGCATCTTTGTTCTCATAATTCAAAATAAAAAAATTAATAAAAAAAAGAAAGAAAGGCTTCCTGCTATTGGACCCTAAGAAGCAGCATTATTGGAAGTGAGGCATGTGGTATAAAAAAAAAAAAACAAAAAAACGCCTGCTGAGGCTCTGAGTTATTGGCATGATTTTGGTAGAACTGCCAAATTGCTAAATGAAAACAAAGGATCCTGATTTAGTTTGAATTTCAGTAAACAACAGCACCATTTTTGTACACATATATCCCATTCATGTTTGTAATACACTTGTGCTTGAATAATTTGACATTACCTGAAAATTTATTTGAAATGCAAATTTAACTGAGCTTTCTTTACTTAGCAATATTCACGTTTAGGATATCCATTCCCATTTGTAAAATAGGGGTAAAAATGGACTCCAACAGATAGGAGATTGGATTAGTGCCTGGCTCTGGTGAGAACTAGCAGTTTTTTTTAATGCCTCTAGGCATTGTGGTTACAAAAATGTTCACAGTTGGGTTTCAGTCATTGAATGTGCACCACCATTTACCACTGTAAATTTCCTGCCACCGATGTTCCCCATTTCTCTACTCTCACATTCCCTGCCTGTCTTCAGAACATATACTCTATTTCTCTCTCTCACTATCATTGTCATGGTAGTTGTTAGTACAGATATTTCTCTCATTGCACTTACCACTATTTGTAGTAAGCTTCATATCATGGGCTGGTTATTCTGGCTCTCATATCTATTGTCACTGGGTATTATTACGATACTAACTTTTATATTTCTTTTCTTTTCTTTTTTTTGGGTCACACCCGGCAGCGCTCAGGGTTTCCTCCTGGCTCTATGCTCAGAAATCGCTCCTGGCAGGCTCGGGGGACCATGTGGGATGCTGGGATTTGAACCACAGGCCTTCTGCATGCAAGGCAAATGCTTTACCTCCATGCTGTCTCTCTGGCCCCTATATTTCTTAAATCCCATAGATGAGTGAGTCTATTCTGTGCCTATCTCCTTCACTCTGACTTATTTCATTCAGCATAATAGTCTCCATATCCATCCATATATAGGAAAATTTTATAACTTCATTTTTTCCTAACAGCTGTGTAGTATTCCTTTGTGCAGATGTACCACAATTTCTTTAGCCACTCATCTGTTGGTGGGCACCTGGGTTGTTTCCAGATTTTGGCTATTGTAAACAGTGCTGCAATGAACTTAGAAGTGCAGATGGCATTTTTTATTGTGCTTTTGTGTTCCTAGGGGTATATCTATAGTTGTTTTGTTTGATTACTCTGTAGATATGTGACTGTCTCTGCTTGTGTTAGGCTGGGTTTGCTTCTTGCAGATTACTCCCTTCTGTAAATAATCTCCAACATAGATGAATAAGACCATCTGTAGGCGGGGTCTCAGAATAGGCTGTAAGGTGGATTTCCACTGCCTCTAGCTTGTTTATGGGGTGGAGTGGGGTCATGGGAAAGAAACAAGGATAACCTTTGTTCTGGGTGTTCAGAGGGTGCTTTCTGAGAGAGGTAGTTTTTTTTTTTTCTAATAATATATTTATTTAAGCACCTTGATTACAGACATGATTATAGTTGGGTTTCAGTCATATAAAGAACATCCCTCTTCACCAGTGCAACATTCCCATCACCAATGTCACCAATCTCCCTCCACCCTCACTCCCTCCGCCTGTATTTGAGACAGGCATTCTACTTCTCTCACTCATTGACATTTTCACCATAGTTGTCAGTGTAGTTATTTCTCTAACTGTACTTACCACTCTTTGTGGCGAGCTTCATATCATGAGCCAGTCCTTCCAGCCCTCATCTCTATTGTCTCTGGGCATTATTACAATGTCTTTTATTTTTCTTAAAACCCATAGATGATGAGGGCCCGGAGAGATAGCACAGTGGTGTTTGCCTTGCAAGCAGCCGATCTAGGACCAAAGGTGGTTGGTTCGAATCCCAGTGTCCCATATGGTCTTCTGTGCCTGCCAGGAGCTATTTCTGAGCAGACAGC
Source organism: Suncus etruscus (assembly GCF_024139225.1). Classification (NCBI taxonomy): domain Eukaryota; kingdom Metazoa; phylum Chordata; class Mammalia; order Eulipotyphla; family Soricidae; genus Suncus; species Suncus etruscus. Next base: position 39,798,464 of record NC_064861.1, read on the forward strand.
CAGGAGTAACCCCTGAGCACCGCCGGGTGTGGCCCAAAAACCAAAAACCAAACAAACAAAACAAAAAACAAAAAACAAAAACCCCATAGATGAGTGAGACTATTCTGTACCTATCTCTCTCCCTTGGACTTATTTTACTCAGCATAATAGTTTCTATGTCCATTCATGTATAGAAAAATTTCATGACTTCATCTCTTCTGAAGGCTGCATAAAATTCCAGTGTATATATGTACCACAGTTTCTTTAGGAATTCATCTGTTGAAAGGCATCTTGGTTGTTTCCAGAGTTTGGCTATTGTAAATAGCACTACAATGAATCTAGGTGTGAGGAAGGGATTTTTGTATTGTGTTTTTGTGTTTCTAGGTTATTTTCCTAGGAGCAGTATAGCTGGATTATACGGTAGTTCAATTTACAGTTTTTTGAGTAGTCTCCATATTGTTTTCCATAAGACTGAACTAAATGGCATTCACACCAGCAGCGAATGAGAGTTCCTTTCTCTCCACATCCCCACCAGCATTGATTGTTCTTATTATTATTATTATTATTTTTTGGTTTTTTGGGCCATACCCATTTGTTTTGTTTTGTTTTGTTTTTTCAGTTTTTCAGGCCACACCCATTTGATGCCCAAGGGTTACTCCTGGCTAAGCACTCAGAAATTGCCCCTATCTTGGGGGGACCATATGGGATGCCAGGGAATCAAACTGCGGCCCTTCCTTGGCTAGCGCTTGCAAGGCAGACACCTTACCTCTAGGGCCACCTCACTGGCCCCGTTTGTTCTTATTCTTTGTGCTGTGTGCCTTTCTTCTATGGTGAGAGATGATACCTCATTGTTATTTTGATTTGCAGCTCCCTAATGATTACTGATATGGAGCATTTTATTTTCATATGCATTTTGGCCATTTGTATTTCTTCTTGGAGGAAATGTCTGTTCATTTCTTCTCTCCATTTTTTGATGGGGTTAGATTTTTTTTGTTAAGTTACTTATATATTTTAAATAGTAGCCCCTTATCTGATGGATATTGGATGAATAGTTTCTCTCATTCTGTGGGTGGCTTTTGTATTCTAGGCACTATTTTCTTTGAAGTTTCTCAGCTTCCACTTGTTTGGAGAGTGCTGTTTCCTCCTTAGATGTCTTAGATGTCTTTAGATGTCCTTAGATGTCTTTAGTCTCAATGTCATTGAGTGTTTTACCTATGTGTTGTTCTATATACCTTATGGTTTCAGGTCTGATATCAAGGTCTTTAATCCATTTGGATTTGACCTTTGTGCATGGTGTTAGAGTTCTGAGTTTGCTTTTTTGCATGTGGCTGACCAGTTGTGCCAACACCACTTATTGGTGAGGCTTTTCTTGCTTCATTTTGCATTTCTTGCCTCTTTATCAAAAATTAATTGATTGTGGGGCTGAAGTGGTGGCACAAATGGTAAGGCATCTGTCTTGCCTGCACTAGCCTAAGACGGTTTGATTCCCTGGCGTCTCATATGATCCCCCAAGCCAGGAGCAATTTCTGAGCACATAGCCAGGAGGAACCCCTGAGCATCACCAGGTGTGGCCCCCCAGAAAGCAAAAAAAAATTAATTGATTGTATATTTGGGACACATTCTCTGAATATTCAAGTCTATTCCACTGATCTGAGGGTCTGTCTTATTCCAGTTCTATGTTGTTTTAATCACTAAATTTTTTTTGGGGGGAGGCAGACATCCAGTAGTGCTCAGGGATTACTCCTGGCTCTGCATTCAGAAATTGCTCCGGGCAGGTACAGTGGACCATATGGATTGCTGGGATTCGAACCACCATTCGTCCTGAATAGGCTGTGTGCAAGGCAAATACCCTACCGCTGTGTTATCTCTCTGGCCCCATGACTATAGTTTTGTAATACAATTTAAAGTTGGAGAAAGTGATGCCTCCCATATTCCTTTTCTCAAGTGTTGCTCTAGCTATTCGCAGGTGTTTATTGTTCCAAGTGAAAATCAGGTGTGTTTGATCCACTTCTTTGAAGAATGTCATGGGTATCTTTAGAGGGAGTGCATTAAATCTGTACAATGCATTGGGGAGTATTGCTATTTTTTCTTGATTTTTGGGTCACATTTGGCAGCGCTCAGGGGTTACTCCTGGCTCTCTGCTCAGAAATTGCTCCTTTGGGGGACCATATGGGATGCTGGGATTGAACCACCGATCTTCTGCATGCAAGGCAAACATTCTACCTCCATGCTATCTCTCTGGCCCTGAGTATTGCCATTTTAATGATGTTAATCCTCCCAATCCATGAGCAGGGTATGTGTCTCCATTTTCATGTGTTTTATTTCTTGAAGCAGGATTTTGTAGTTTTCTTTGTATAGGTCCTTCACCTCTTTAGTTAAGTAGACGCCAAGATATTTGAGTTTGTGTGACACTAAATATGAATGGGACTATTTTTTAATGTCCATTTCTTTATCATTTTTGGTGTAAAAGAAGGTAATTTTTGAGTGTTAATTTTGTAGCCTGCCACTTTGCTCTATAAATCTATTGTTTCTAGAAGCTTTTTGGTAGAGTCTTTAGGGTTTTCTAAATATAGTATCATGTCTTCAAGGCAGTTTTTTCCTACGCTAAAGGCAGAGTAACGACCTAGCCAAAGAAAAAAGAGTATTAGTTGTTCTTCAGGGAAAGATCTGAGTATACTCCTGTGTATACTGCTGCCAGGGAAGAGGGCCCAAAGCTGGGCTGGCACAGGAGAGTGGTGAGGGTGAGATTGTTGGAAGAAGTGTGGCATGAGACAGTGAACATTTCACTCCTGTAGGAGTGAACAAAAGAAACTGTTGCGGGCTCTTCAGCGTAGGAAGAATTCTCCAGGTCTTTGGAAAGGGAAAGTTAAATATGGGTTTTCACACTTGATAATATTCATTGACTAAAGCCAATCATAGGGCCAAACTCTTTTTAGTTCAGTATGCAAGGTGTCTTTCTCAGATGAGGATACTAGGTTGATACTGAAAGAGGAGAAACATTTGTTGACATTATTTGCAATCTTCTTGCTAAAGTTGTGCTTAGTCTGGATCCTTTGAACCATGTGCTTATTAGCTACATGGAGTCATGCACAGATGCATCCTCACATATTACAAAACTCAGGGAAGTGGAAGGAAGGTGTTTACCAGTGTCATACAAGCTTATAATAGTGTAGGACCTGAAAGCTATCTCAAGTGCCAATCCACAGCCCATCAATGCCTCTTATGTTCTGCCTCATGAGAATGTTGAGCCAGTTAATCCTTAGCAGCCTCTGCAGATACTACAAATATACAAATACTTTCAGCAGATACTATAAATCTTGGTGCCAGGTCTCAGCCTTTGGAACACTGTGCCATCCCTCAGTTCATGCTGGTCTTTGGCCCAGCAAACAGAGGAACTTACATGCTGGGATTTTCATAAAGCCTGTATCATTTTAAAAACTCTTAAACATTAGTAAACAAAGTTGGTATGTAATGAATGAGTAGGTAAAAATCGAAATATTGAGGCAATGTTTGGAGGCAATTTAGACTTCCTCATATCTCCTGCTTCTTTTTTTTTTTTTTTGATTTTTGGGCCACACCCAGTAATGCTCAGGGGTTACTCCTGGCTATGTGCTCAGAAGTTGCTCCTGGCTTGGGGGACCATATGGGACACCGGGGGATCGAACCGTGGTCTGTCCAAGGCTAACGCAGGCAAGGCAGGCACCTTACCTTTAGCGCCACCGCCCGGCCCTCCTGCTTCTTTTTAAACTATGTCCTTTTGAACTTTTATAATTTTGAGTCCATTACTAATAACATTCACATTTTTAATACCTAATAATCTTACTACCTAATAATCTGTCCTACCCAAACCTGCCTGAGTTTCAGAGTTTGCAGGAGCATGAAGTCCTGGGCTGAGATATGGGAAGCCTAAATTTAATCTAGCAATGACAATCAATGCACCTTTGAGCACCTCTGCTGCCATTGTCCCTGATGCCTCTTGTACCTTGGTAATTTCACCCTTCACCCTGATTATCTAGCAGGTCATCCAGTCTAACTCTTCCCAGGAGGCCTTACATTAGGGAGCATCAGAGGAGGTCCCTATTCTTTGCAGCCCCCAGACTGAAATCCTCTTTGTTGCCAATGGCAGAAAGAAGATTGGTCCAAAATTCATGGAGCACTGAGAGGGTAGCTAGTCATCTGAAAAAATCTACAGAGAAAGGCATACACATCTGGATTAATCTAATCCAGCTTTAATCTTAACATGATAAGGCACTGGTTTGGAAAATTTTAGTGGGCCTGCACAGCTGATGGCTTCTATCCCCCTTTGACCCAACGATAGGGCATAGCCCATCTATCTGCCATGGATAGGTAGAGTGCTATGAACTACAGCTGACCATATTCTTTTTTTTTTTTTTTTTTGGGCCACACCCGTTTGACGCTCAGGGGTTACTCCTGGCTATGTGCTCAGAAATCACCCCTGGCTTGGGGGGACCATATGGGACACCGGGGGATCGAACCGCGGTCCGTTCCTTGGCTAGTGCTTGTAAGGCAGACACCTTACCTCTAGCGCCACCTTCCCGGCCCCAGCTGACCATATTCTTTAGTCATTTGTATAACTCACTGTGAAGATTCTTCACAGAGAGAATCCCTCTGTTTAGAAGTGAACTCTGTGATACAGCCATAATAAGAGCAGGAAAAATATGGATTGGGGAAGTGCCTTCAATAGAAAGAACTAATAGTTCTTTAACCTGGATAGAGGATCCTTCAGGTCTAGCTGGTCTGTCAGTTGCTCCCTTGTAAGGCTAAGTGGGAGTGTGCACAACCTCACCATTTACTAGTACAGAGTAGGACTACTTGGAGTTTAGCTGGTGGAGTGGGATGTGCTGCAGGGTAGGGCTGGTAATGGCCTCCAACAGGCAAGCAATTCTGTGTAAGTTAGTAATTTTGGCTCCAGGGATTAGATAGCATCAGAGAATTGGCCCCTACACTTATAACTTGGATGGAGCATCCTGCCTAGCAGGTGTCAACTTAGAATCAGACGACATTTTTCTGAGAATAGGAACTATTATTGGAGTTCATAGCAAAGGGTAAACTGATGTTCCACTAGGAATAGGGTAGAGGAATATTTAAAAGGGCCCAATAGGATAGTAGTCCCCAGGGTGAATTGAGTCAAGCTACTTCTTACCAAGAAGTCATACAGTGGCACTGGGAGACAAAATGGACTTGACTCAAACTAGGAGTTTCTGAGTGGGCTTTCCTTCAAGTGCACACAACCTTCCAACACTAGTAATGCTCTGTTGATAAATGTGTAGCTGGGTGTACAGAGAAAGTCCCATAGTCAGGGTAACATATTGGAGAGTAGTAGGATGACCTCAATGTCACTCCTTAGGGTCCTTGGAAGTGTATTCTACTAACAAATGACTTCTGAACTCCCATTTCCACCTTAAAGTCTGACTTATAGTATATGCAAAGAATGTTCAAGACAAGAACTACAAAAATACAAAAATGGAAATTTGTGAATGTTAAACTTTGCTGCCCAAGTGAGGACCAGAGAAGAAAGGGGGGGGGGTGAAATTGTATTGAATCATAGAGTCTTCCATTGACTCCAGGAAGTTGTAACATGGAGGAGGAGCTTGGCCTCTAATGCTGTGAACACTTTGCAGCATAGGATGACAAGGAGCATATTATCTTTTTATTCAGCTGAAATGATGATTTAGAACTATATCCTCTTCCAGGTCAGGGTCATGTTAAGTCTCATCACAGTGGATTTTTGAGATGGGTGGTCAATAAATAAAAAGCAGCAGAAAAATGTTTTTCTGTGTTTGGATGCAACCAACTGCAGTGGTGGTCCCAAGGGTTAGGAAATAAAAAGTCTCATTTCCCAGGACTGTTAAATACTCTTGAATTCTGGAGATTCAGGCTAACCATACCCATTCTCTTCTCTTTCAGGCACTGGCCCTATCTACTCTACAGACCCTCTCCTGTCCCTGTTCCTGTTGGCTCTGCATAAGTTTCTTCACTGGTTTGTGGGGCACTAATGCCACAGCTGACTTTACACCCATTAGACATTCCAGGCCTACAAAATCTTGGGGAAGAACCATGGTGCCAGATGGACACAGACAATTTGAGATAAGCATGAAAAATCCATATGGAAAATAAGTTAATCATATTTTTGGAAGTTACAAAAACTGTAGAACACCTAAAAGATGTATCTAGTTTCCAAATAAGATGGGTTTGGCCCACACAGTCATGAGATCAGTGATTTCTCTACTTCAATGTACTTTTATTTTCTAAAATTTTCCTCCAAGTCTTCATTTTGCACGAACTGTTGAGCAGTTATCTGTAGGATACCATGTAAAAATGTTGAACTAAAGCCTTTCTGACAAAGAAAAAATATTTTTAGCTAATTATTGTGTCTAGGAATTTTTTAATTTACTTTTTCTTTTTCTTTGGTGGCTTTTCTTTTTTATTAAAGTAAATTATTTCCTTTGAGACATTTTGATTAAAAAAGAAACATCATAATTAAGATTCACTGTAATAATATTTATTTTTAAATAAATAATTGGAACAAAGACATTTGTTTATAAACTATTGTTTGAATAATAGATAAATAAAGTGACTTTGAAGTATCCTTTCTATAGGCCTTTATACATGCATAAATGCTAAACCTTGGGCCTATGGCAGTTTGAATACGTTGCTCTCTCCTTAGCCAGATACAACCCAATCTGGTTACAGCTAAGGGCATCTTTACAATGCCACAATACTCAGTCCAAATACCTATGCAGCCTCCTGGGACCTCATGGAAGAAGGAGTCAGTGGTGTCCATCTGCGTCCTGCAAGAAAGAGGTTAGAATGTATGATGTGAATGAATTCCATTCTTTCCCTTTGTCTTTAGAACCCACTGTGAATGGATTTACTCATTACATTTACAAATGTATGTCAAATGCATTAACAATTATTGAAACCACTACTACTTAGAATTGCTGAAAAATGCTATTTCATGCCTTGAAGGAAGAAACCTACCTTGGGGCAATCATTCTTCATTCCATGACAGATTCATATTAAGTAGCCAGATCTCATGAATTCACTTAAATGCTAAACTTATTATTATCCTTTTATAAAATAGTCTTATTTAAAGAAATTTACTTTGAGAAGAAATGTGAAGGGATACTGATGATAAAAACACATATTCAAGGGGCCGGCGAGGTGGCGCTAGAGGTAAGGTGTCTGCCTTGCAAGCGTTAGCCAAGGAAAGGACCACGGTTCGATCACTCCCATATATAGTCCCCCACAAGCCAGGGGCAATTTCTGAGCACGTAGCCAGGAGTAACCCCTGAGCATCAAATGGGTGTGGCCTGAAAAACTGAAAAACAAAACAAAACAAAACAACACACCATAGAGGAAATACAGGCATCTTAGTAGGAAAAAGCTGAGAGTACATATTTTAGATTGAGGTGTGGGCAAGTCTCCAGGGTGGACGAATCTAGCTGTTTTTTTTTTTTTTTGGTTTTCAGGCCACACCCATTTGATGCCCAAGGGTTACTCCTGGCTAAGCGCTCAGAAATTGCCCCTGGCTTGGGGGGGCCATATGGGATGCCGGGGGATTGAACCGTGGTCCTTTCCTTGGCTAGCGCTTGCAAGGCAGACACCTTACCTCTAGCGCCACCTCGCCGGACCCCCCCCCTTTTTTAAATGTATGTTTGTTGTTGATATTATTCACCAAAAGCTTTTATCTCTAGTTATGGGCAGTTATTTAAGAGTTTACTTCCATGTAAACTATGGCCCTGGGGGATAATAACAAACTCTGTAAAGTGAGTTGTGAACAGAAAGGGTGTTTTTTTTGGAAAGCTATGTATTCGTTGAAGGGCATTTCTCAAGAAACCTCTAATGTGACCTGGTGACACAGCATAGTTGGTAGAATCTCCCCAATGCTGAAGATGTATCAGAGTGAGGCATTCACTGTGTCAGCCTTGATGGCTTGGAGTGGTTGTTCTCACTATACAATATACACCATCTAAAATAATTTTACAAGGTACTGTTATTTTAAGGAAAAGGGGAAAACACATTTAGACAAGAAGTGAGAAGCTAACAGATTGTATAAGGTCTCCCCCCAAATTATGTGTTTGACCCTGATATATGGCATTGCTCTAATGTCATGTGGGGGCATGTGGGATGCATGGGAGGAAACTCTTTGGTTGCTATTTATTTTTTTCTAAATGGCAACCATTGTAATTTACAAAGTTCTTCATAGTTGGTTTTAGACATACAGTGAATCAGGGCCAGTCCTACCACCAGTGTCAACTGACCTCTACCAATATTGCCAGAGTTTCTCTCATGCCACCACCCTCTGCTCCCCAGCCTGCAAGTATAACAGGTCTATTTTAAGTTTGGATTGTTAAAGTTTGGGTCTCTTGATAACATTGTTGTTGACTCTGGCTTGCATACTTAGTTCTGTACTTTTTTAATACCACCAGTGCACCTGAGACCACTTGGCCACTGGCCCTCATTCTTTCATATTTGTGCTTCTCCTCCTCCAGCCAGTTTCTTTCCTTCTCCTTGCCATACTGTGGGGTCAAGGATGTTCCAGACAACTTCCATTTAAACCATTACTTTTCTTTATGAGTTATTTTAAATACCATATATGTTATATCATTCTGTATTCTGGTGGATACATTATTGTTTCGAATTTAATTTTGTTGAACAGTATACAAATTTAAAGTTTGTCTGGCAGATTCTGTCCATAGGATCATATCTTTTTATAGTTAACACATATTGAAACAGACTATTGTAATGTTAAATATAGGCCTGCTTGCGTGAAAAGAAAAAGACACTTCCAGACATCAGATTGGATCATAATGATGTGTCTGTGGTGGTCCACTATTGTGTGGATTTCTCTAGGGACCAGGCATTGCACAAAATTAGTATTGCCTGTTGTCATCAGCAAGATTGCTGTTTGAATCAGTGCATTACTGGGAGAGGCATTGATGAAACTGCTCTCCTAGGCTTCCCATGTTCTGCACAGAAAGAAGTACTTCATATTCAAAGAATGAGCCATAAGTCCCTGGAGACCAAGGAAGAGGATATAGATGAGTATGAACAAGTTTTATGAAGTGGGAACTTGACAGTACCACCGCACAGAAGCAATGGACATCATACAGAGACAAAGGAGCAAGTGTCCTTACAAAGTTACGTAAATCTTTGTGACCTGGGGGACACTACCAAGAGCACCATAGAAAAGCAAAGTGTGTCCTTGCAAACCTACAATGCAGATAAATGAAAAGCTGCACACAGGTTTTCTGGGGTCACTTATGCTGTACTACAATTTGAGGATGTACTACAATGTGCTCTGTGTGTGAAATTGACAGAAAACATAAGCCCGAAGGTACAGATTCCCTCCACAAGTGGAAATTGGTATCAGATCATGCCTTTCCTCCAAACAATGTTTTCCTTTGTCCTTGAATTCCAGATCAGGATAGTCAAGGGCTGGGATATGAAAACAGGATGATTTATTTCAAGTTGGGAAAAATCACTGGGGATGACTCAGGAACTTTAGAGCTAGTTAGTGAAAAGCATACAATCTGTTCAAAAGTGTTGTGGAATTGGGTTCCTGTCTGGACACCAACCAAAACAAAGTTAGAAAAGTGGGAGGAGAGAAAAGAAGAGAGGAGTGAAGGCAAATAAAACTCATCTTTGTTGGGCTGGAGTGGTAGCACAGCAATAGAGCGTTTGCCTTGCATGCAGCTGACCCAGGATGGATGCAGGTTAGATCCTCGGCATCCTATATGGACCCCTGAGCCAGGAGTAACACTGAGTATTGCTGGGTGTGGATCCTACCAAAAAAATAAAACCCCTCACCTTTGTTAAAGGAGATCAGAAAAAGAGGTAAAGGGAGTGAATGATGTTGGGAGAGAGAATCTCAACTTTAATTCTGATGGAATTAGGGCAACCCTAGCCAACACCATCCATTATTGCCAAACCTCATGTGGACCCTTTTGTGAGCATCTGGTAACAAATGACAATGAAGACACAAACTATCTGAATCTGTGGGACACAGCAAAAGCTCTACTGAGAGGAAAATTTATAGCTTTGCAAGCACACATCAGGAAGGAAGAGGAGGCCTACATGAAACGTTTAATGGCACAGCTTATAAAATTAGAAAATGATCAACCAAAGGAACCAAAAATCGGTAGGCAGAAGGAAATAATAAAGCTTAGAGCAGAAATTAATGAAGTGGAAATTCAAAAATCAATCCAAAAGATCAACAAAAGCAAAAGTTGGTTCTTTGAAAAAATAAACAAGATTGATAAACCACTGGCAATATTCACAAAGAAAGGAAAAGAGAGAAACCTAATAAACTGGATTAGAAATGAAAAGAAGGAGATCACTATAGATATTGCAGAGATTTAAAGGGTAATCAGAGACTACTTTGAAAAAACTCTATGCCATGAAACATGAGAACCTGGAAGAAATGGATAAATTCTTGGACTCTTATAACCTTCCATGGTTGAATAAGTGTGATGCAGCATATCTAAACAGTCCAATCACTATTGAAGAAATTCAAATGGTAATCAAAAATCTTCCTAAAAAGAAAATCCCAGGACCAGATGGATTCACTAATGAATTCTTTCAAATCTTTCAAGAAGAACTACTACCAATCCTTTTCAGGATCTTTCATGAAATTACTGGTGGGAATGCTGTCTAGTCCAACCTTTATGGAAACAATATGGAGATTCCTCAAAAAATGGGAAATTGAATTTCCATAGGATCTAGTTATAATACTTCTAGGGATATACCATAGGAACACAAAAATACAATTAAAAAATTCCTTCCTCACACCTATATTCATTGCAGTGCTATTTAAAATAGACAGTTTTTGGAAACAACCAAGATGCCCTTCAACAGATGAATGGCTAAAGAAACTGTGGTACGGGCCCGGAGAGATAGCACAGCGGTGTTTGCCTTGCAAGCAGCCAATCCAGGACCAAAGGTGGTTGGTTCAAATCCCGGTGTCCCATATGGTCCCCCGTGCCTGCCAGGAGCTATTTCTGAGCAGACAGCCAGGAGTTACCCCTGAGCAACGCCGGGTGTGGCCCAAAAAACAAAAAACAAAACAAAAAACAAAACAAAAAAAAAACAAAAAAAAAGAAACTGTGGTACATATACACAATGAAATAATATGCATCCTCAAGAGAGATAAAGTCATGAGATTTTCCTATACATGATGTACATGGAATCTATTACTCTGAAAGAAATAAGTCAGAGAGAGAGATAGAAACAGAATAGTTTCATTCATCTATGGGTTTTAAGAAAATTGAAGACATTATTGTAACAATGTCCAGAGACAAAAGAAATGATGGCCAGAAGTTACGGTTCACAATATGAAGCTCACCACAAAGAGTGGTGCATGCAATTAGGGAAATACAACACTAACAACTATCATGACAATCTTAATGAGTGAGAGAAATAGAATGCTTGTTTCAAATAGAGGCAGGGGTGGCGAAGGATAAAGGGGGTACATTGGTAGTGGGAATGTTGCTCTTGTGAAGGGAGATGTTCTCTTTATGACTGAAACACAACTAGCATCATGCTTGTAATCATGGTGCTTAAGGGAAGATTTTATTAAAAGAACAAAAACAAAACCAAAAGAGGGCCTTGAAGAGAATTCTGGAACATAGGTGGACCTCCATTCAGAAAGAAAGAAGTATGCAGCAATAAGACACTCTTCTAGCAAAGAGCCTTTTGTTCCTTTGAAAATGAAATGATTCTCTATCTTAGCCTACATTACTGTAATATCTCTGTAACACTTCATCGCAGCCATATAAAAGAGTCTGCCACTTCAAGAAGGAATTTACTGTCATTGGCTGGCATTTGGCTGAAGATATAAAACCCTACACCAGTGAGACTTGAAGAGACACTTCGGGAGTGGTGAACTGGCGAATTTTTTCTACTCCTGACTAGTGAAATTGCTCCTGGAATTTTAGAGACTTCTCTGTATTTTCCCAACAGTTTTATCCTTTTGTCCCTTATGGTTCCCTGTGCCTGCCAGGAGCGACTTCTGAGCAGATAGCCAGGAGTAACCCCTGAGCATCAACGGGTGTGGCCCAAAAACCAAAAAAAAAAAAAAAAAAAAAAAAAAAAAAGAATTTTTTGGTAAAGTTTTATACTGTGTCCAACTGTGTTTGAGTCAACTCCCTTTGTCGTGAATAGTTTGTTGTAAATAGTTTCTTTATGTTTCAAATTTTCTTTTTTTCAGACTGTTCTCACACCCACGTTCAATTTATAGAGCTAGGAATCTAATTCTAGGTAAGTAAGCACGTTGCTATGGCTAACTTTACTAAACAAAATTTATTTTCCCTTTCCGTTTTCTTGGCAAAGGAGCACCCCCCCCTCCAGCAAAATAACTGCTACTTAAATACAATTAGATTGAAACAGCTTCTATGGATGCTAAAAATCTGTAAGTTCCTGATTTTTCTGAGCAGATCTGATGATGTCATGAGCTGAAGCCCTTTGTCTATGGAAAGCCAGAAGTTTCCTGATTGCTCTGTGCAGATGAAGACATAAGTAAACTGCAGGCTTTCAGATCTGTCCTACCTGGAACTACCTACCCTAAAAAATAATTTAGATACAATAGAAAGGAGGAAGATCTTAGCCTACATTACTGTAATTTTCCTGTAACACCCCCAGTAGCAGCCCTAAAAAAGTGTCTGCCCTTTAAGAAGGACCTTAACTGTCATTGGCTAGCAGTTCACTGGGGGTATAAAACCCCAAACCAAGTGAGGCTTGGAGAGGCAGTTGTGGAGCTGCAGACTGGTGAACTGTTTCTACTCTGGACTGGTGTACTTGCTCCTGGATTTCTAGAGACTTGAGCTATATTTTCCCAATAGTTTTATTCTTTTGCTCTATTTGCTTGTTCATCCTACCTGGCCCTCTGACCTAAAACCCTGGTCCCAAATCAGCTCTTTCTCCCTCTTTCAGCCTAGAGGTTTTTCACAACTCCTCTGACCTCTCTACTCTCCCTGTTTTTAAATAGGCTTATATAAGCATTTTGTCAGTCTTGCCTACTTGGCCTCTGGCATGCTGAAGGCCCTTGATTCTGACACTTATGGACAGAATCACTATCTACCAGACAAGCTTTTTAAATTTATATGTTGTTAAATAGAAATTAAATGTGAAATAATAGTGTATCTACCAGAATACAGAATGATATAATTTCTATGTGGTATTTAGAGTAACTGCATGAAGAAATACAGTGACCTAAATGGGACTTGACACCCTTGGAACACCCTTGGACCCAGAATATAGCAAGGAGAAGGAAAGAAATTGTGTAGAGGAGGAAAAAAAACAAATATGAAGGAATTGGGAGGGGGGAGGTGGTCAGAGGCCAAGTGATTTCAGGTGCATTGGTGGAGGTAAAAAAGGACAGAATTAAATATCTAAGCCAAAGTCATGGACACTCAAACTTTAACAATCTAAACTTAAAATGGGCCTGTTATACTGGGGTGGTGGTGTCAATGGGCAGTGTTATGAGATGCATTCTGGTAATATTGGTGGAGGGAGATTGACATTGGTGGTGGGATTGGCCCTGAATCACTGTATTCTAAAATCCAACTATGAAGTTATTAAAACAATGGTTTTAATAAAATAAAAAAATAAATAAAGGACTGACGTAAGAAACACCTTAAAATTCAGTTTCCTCTTTTCAGGGTTACTTGAAGACCAGGTTATTTATAAAATTAAAAATTCTTTTTTTTTTGATTTTTGTTTTTTGTTTTTTCGGGCCACACCCGTTTGATGCTCAAGGGTTACTCCTGGCTAAGCGCTCAGAAATCGCCCCTGGCTTGGGGGAACATATGGGACGCCAGGGGATCGAACCTCGGTTCTTTCCTTGGTTAGCGCCACCTTGCCAGCCCCAAAATTAAAAATTCTTAAATCATAAAAAAAGCACACAATTTTCCAAGAAGGCATTTCTATTTTTAAAACTTATAAAGTGAATCTGCTCAATATTATATCTACATCAAATCTCTACTAGGTATCTTTTATTCAGTGTAAGTGTCTTTTTGTTCTACTATATTATCTATCAATACAGTATTGGTAATTCTTCTATTGTAGACCTTGAGAAATGAGACAGTATCTTTTTTGTTTTGTTTGTTTTATTTGGTGGCCACACCTGGAAGTTTTTACTCCTGATTTTGTGCTTAGTAATCATTCCTTGATTGGCTTTGGGGATGCTGAGTATCACACCCTGGTCAGTCATGTGCAAGAAAAGTGCCCTATCATCTGTCTATACCATCTCTACAGATTCTGGATACTATTTTAAATGATTTGAAGACCTTTAATACATGATTATATGTCTGTTTTGTCTTTTTAAAATTATAGTTTAAGGGCTGGAGCAATAGCACAGCAGTAGGGCATTTGTCTTGCACACAGTTGACCTGGGATAGACCCAGATTTAATTCCTGGCATCCCATGTGGTCCCCCCAAACCTGCCAGGAATGCTTTTTTTTTTTTTTTTTGGTTTTTGGGCCACACCCGGCGGTGCTCAGGGGTCACTCCTGGCTGTCTGCTCAGAAATAGCTCCTGGCAGGCACAGGGGACCATATGGGACACCGGGATTCGAACCAACCACCTTTGGTCCTGGATCGGCTGCTTGCAAGGCAAACACCGCTGTGCTATCTCTCCGGGCCCCAGGAATGCTTTTTGAATGCAGAGCCAGGAGTGACCCCTGAGTGAAACTGGGTGTGGCCCCAAAACAAGACAAAAAGTTCTTTGCCATCTACAAGAAACATTATAGATGTGTTCTTTGCCAGTTGACATCTTTCACTATTCTCATTGTAGTGCATACTAGCTCCTCTAGTACCCAGTGCCAGAGTCTTTGCTTCATTTCTGAGAATAAAAAACCAGGACATCAGCAACTCCAGGATAAATTATCAGCAAAAAAGATAGTGAAACTGTGTTGTATGTTTTTCAGTCTTCCAGAATTTCAGTGGGTATTAATTTCAATACCTGGCGGTGGTGACTAGCTTGGGTGTATATTCTTCATTTTATACCTTCCCAGCCCAATATCATATTCCCTCTCTTCTACAGATTTTATTAAAATATAGTATAAACTTTTGTTCAAATGGTTATCCTAGTATCTAGGTCTGGGCTCAACTAGACTAAGACATTCAGTGATTTGGACATGTGATCTCTTAGTATAAACAATACATTAATATAGAGGAATATCCATGACATGTTATTATTTGGACATATAAGATAATGGCTTATATGTAGTTTAGGTACAATAACTGCAACTATAAAGGTTTATACATTATCCCCTAGTATTTCATTATGTTAGCCAAATTGTAAGTTACTTTTTTAAAATTTTTTATTTTTAATTAGGAGAACAATGATGCAAAGAAAGAGGACAAGGTAAAGTTACAGTGGAAGGACAATCACCCATAAACAGAGTTCTCAGGAGAAATCCCCTTGCTGACACCTAAATTTTGAACTTACAGTCAAAGAACATTAAGAAAAATAAAACAGAACCCATGTACAATTACTTTGTCCACAAGTCCCCAGATTGTAGTACATTATAACTTGCTTTTTTATGAGTTTCTTCATACTTCCTTTGAAGAGGTGTTTTCCCCACTCTTAAGCATTACTAATGACAGCTGTCAGCTAACAATAACATAATGACTCCCTAATCACATGATTGGCTTTCACTCTGCAAATAATATAAGAGATCCATAAAAAAATAGGTAATTTTTCTGAACCATGAGGAAGAGGTAGTCTCTTTTCACTAAATGATAATTTTGTGGTAGTTAAATTGGTAGATAAATAAGTCAATATGTTATAGATTATTTCCCAGGATCTGTGTCACCTGGAATAAAGCAGTGCTATAATATAAAAGAGTTAGGCATGGGCCTGGGCCTGTACTTGTAACCATATATTTTCCTATTACTTGCAGTTGAATCAATCCTCTACTTTGGGGGTAGTACAGATTTCCTTCTCATAAACTGTTTTATTTTTTTCTAAGTACTATTGCAGTGGAGGCATATATGCTATATATCAGGAGTTTGGGGCCCTCTGAACTATGCTTATATTTAGTGGTACTCAGAGTCTATCAAGGCCCTGTCTGATTATGTTGTGGAACATTTTGGTCTTATCCATTCTATTATTGATATATTCTCTAGCACTTGATCTCTGGACCGAATAACTGTCTCATTTTCTCTTTCGATGTTATTTTCCTTTCCTTTCTTTTCCACAGTTACATGGCCACCCCTGGTGATGCTTGCCTAGCAGTATGAGTTTTGTAGTTCCGTAGGTAGGTTAGCATGAGGGGAGTGAGTAATTCCAATGCCACCCCCTGAGAGGTGCTCAAGGGTCCATGATGCTGGGTATCAAGTTCAGGCATGTGCTTCTCTTCTTGAATTATATTCTCAGTCCTATAAATTGTTTTCTAAATAGGTTGTGGACTGGACTAAAAAGGAAATTCCTAACTCTATATGCTAGGCTTATTTAAAATAATAATTTATTTTTGATTTTTGGGCCACACCCGTTGATGCTCAGGGGTTACTCCTGGCTATGTGCTCAGAAATCTCTCCTGGCTTGGGGGGGGCATATGGGACACCAGGGGATCTAACTTCTGTCCGTCCTAGGCTAGAGCACTCTAGGCAGACACCTTACCATGTGTGCCACTGCTTCGGCTCCTAAAATAATAATTTTTATAAGAACCACCACGTTGTATTAATCATTAATTATAGAGTCCTAGTGTAGTGGATGGATGGTGAGGTCTTTCTCTGCTCAGCCTGGCACCTTCTGCTCCTTCAGCCAGTGGGTCTGTAGGTACAGAGTGTTGGCAAAGTAATGACCACAGGCAGTCAGTTGAAGTTTCAGGAGAAATCCAGCTTTATTACGGGGCCCTAATCACCATGTATTTTTTTTTTCTCACATCGCCTCAAAGCTAAGCAGCCTCTTTCCTGCTGTTCTGCATCCATCCTGTGTCCGACCCCCTCCTCCCCACAGCCAACCCCTTAATTACCAGCCACAGACCCCTCCCAGTTGTGGGTGGGTTTTGCCATCCAGGTGAGATTAGCATATGGCATTGAGAAAGGGTAACACCACCGGATCACTCTGGATCTTAATTCTAGTTCTAGAAATATTTGAAAACTTGCCTTAGGTGTCTCTCAAGAGGTGTGTCTAACTTGGACACAGTATGATGGAATGCTGAGTAATAGGTATCAAGGGTTTCACTGCTCCTGGCTGGTATACAGTGATAAGTGGAAGTCACTGCTCTTGTAAAACCTCACAGATATGCTCTGCAACATTCAGTTTCTGGGGATCCATGGAGAGAGGATCCACTGAGAGTGTGTAGCAGAAATAAAATGTCAGTGTAGGGTAACATGCTCCATCCATGAAAAGAAGTTAAACATTTCATAGCCATTGATGGAGCAGTCCTGGTTGTCATTGAGGAACTGAAAAGAGTTGGAAAGGAGAGGCGTATGATGTAAGGAGTTGAGAAGGCTATAAGTTATAAAAGTGGTGCTCTGGTATTCTAGTGTCTGTCAGGTAAGGAAAGGAGACATAAAGACAAATGGAGTATGTGATTGAACTGAGGAGACAGAGTATAGGGCAGCAACTAAAGACTCTGCAGGAACTGAGCAAAGGTAACTGAGAAACAGACTTCAACTTGAATGTGCCAAATGTTTTGTCAAAATATAAAAACAAATCAGTATTTAAAATGAATCAGCAATGTCCTCTTCATGATTCCTGGCAAATGAGAGATGAGGCTCAAAGTTAATGTCTGATTTTATCTGATTCGCTCATTTCTTGATGTAAGTACTTTGTTGAAAAAGCACTTGGTTGAAAGCTTAATGATTTGGATTATAGGAAGAGTAAAATGTCCCAGTTCAAAACCAAAATCAAACAAACAAACAAAAAAACCAATAAAAACCTATTAAAATGTCACTGGCAGGGGCTGGATCAATAGTACAATGGGTAGTATGTTTGCTTTGCATACTGCAAACCTGGATCTGATCACTATCACTCAATAGGGTCCTCCAAATTGGCCATGAAGCATGTAAATAGATCCTCTGACCCTTTGTGTGCACAGAGAAGTTTGGAGATAAGAATGAATATCTATTGTCATCTCTTCACAGCAGCCAACAGCATTCAGGGGCTGGAAGCCAGAATTCTACCACATATAAGTAGATCAAGCTGTTCCTCTGATCTAACAGAGGCCAATCGGAGCCCCCCCCCTTTTGAATTTACTTTAGTTCTCCCTGTGCGTCTGTGTGTTTGCGTGTTTCAGAGTATGAAAATCAAAGAGACAAATACAAATACACAGAGTGGGGTATATAATAAACTTAGTTGGAATGGGGAATCTTTGACCTAAGGACCCTGAAACCCAAATGAAAGATTGTATTTGGGTTATATAAGTTTACCTGTATACTGATGAATTCCTTTGTCATCTTACCTTGGATGGAGGTGGCTTCTGTTACCTCAACTAATCGTGTTAGATAAGGTTTGTGAGTGTAACAAGGAACTCTAAATTTGGCTGTCTTTAGTTTCAGAAAAATGTCTTTTTTTTTGGAAAGGGATCACAGGGAGAAGTGGTCATGGCGAGAACTGGCTGGGTGGGCAGAAAAGACAGTAGTCAGAGACATAGTGCAAGGACAGTTTAGAGAAATGGTCCTGGCTTGTCTCTTATCATGGGGCTCTCCAGAGTGAGGGTCATGAGATTTCTTTGGGAGTGAAGTAAGGGGGATAATTGGCCTCTTGATACTTGGCAATTTCCTCTTGGATTATAGCTTTTAAAGAGTATGGTAATTTTCCAAGAAAATACCCTTTTTACACCATGATAAAAGGAGAACACTAAACACTAAACAAGGCAAACTTTAAGGCTCTCCTTAATCAGTTTCCTTGAATGGAACTAATTTACTAAACAGTGATTCTAGAAATTAGAAAGGGAGGGCTGGAGTGGTGGTGCAGTGATAGGGCGTTTGCCTTGCATGCTGCTGACCTAGGATGGACCGAAGTTTGATCACCTGGCATCCCATATGGTCCCCCAAGCCAGGAGTGATTTCTGAGTGCATAGCCAGAAGTAACCCCTAATTGTCAATGGGAGTGGCCCCAAAACAAAACAAAACAAAAAGAAATTAGAAAGGAGAGGGCAGATACAGCATGTCTGCAAGGAGGTATATCCAATAAAGGATGTACTCCATAGGTTGTTACCACGGAAAACGAAAATCTTCTACTCATAAAGGATACACAATACTTTTAGGGATGGTGATCTTAGGACGGGGAGGCCATAGCCCTCAACCTGTAGACATGACGACTGAATACCAGCAGGACTGCTGTGGTGCAGGCCTAGCTTCCCCCATGAATAAGGGGGTGCAGCCCTGGCAGACACTGCTGAGAAAAGGCCAATTGTGTCCTAGGTTAGTGCTTGGCAGGATATCAACAATGAGCTCATTAAACATTAATGCATAATGAGAATTAACAATACTGAGTAGATAAAAAAAACTGTGTACCTTTGCCCCTGTAGTCAAACAAGAGTTGCTGGAACATACCCTACTTAGTTTAAGCCACCTTTCTCAAGCTGTTAGAATCTATAATAATATTTTTCCCAAGCTGATAGAATCGACAATAATAATTTTTGGCTGGTTACTTAGTAATGTGTAGGTTACAAGAATGTTGGTCTTTTTTTTTTTTTTTTTTTTTTTGGTTTTTGGGCCACACCCAGTAACACTCAGGGGTAACTCCTGGCTATGCGCTCAGAAGATGCTCCTGGCTTGGGGGACCATATGGGACACCGGGGGATCGAACCTCGGTCCATCCTAGGCTAGCGCTGGCAAGTCAGACACCTTACCTCTAGTGCCACCGGGCCGATCCCGAATATTGGTCTTTTAATTACATCTTCTCCCCTTTTTACAATAGTTCCTTGTTTAGCATGAATAGAGAATGGGATAGTATTTTGTTGATTAATAATTTACTAGTAAAAATGATATCTATGAGGAAAGAATAAGTATTTTTCTGATTTCAATTTAGGGTAAATGAAACTGACGACAAAGAATTTATAAAATACACAAATTGTTTATATGGCTGTCTAATGATTGTGCTGACACATAATGTTTAGCCCTATGGCTTATAAACATGTCATGTGTGACCTACCCAAGTTCCTATTATTGATGATTTTTTTGCTTAAATCTGCTCTTGAATGTGTTTGGTCTCTGAGTACCCACTCTGCCAACTCTTAGTTCCCATCCTTCTATGTGAGAAATCCTGAAGCCCCTCTCAGTACTACCTGTTTCAGCTGACCTCTGGCAGTGTACTCTCCTTGTGCCTGAGAAACTTTAGATTTGGAATGTAGTTAATGGCTGACATAGCTTAATAGGAAGCATGAGAAAAAATATAGAAACTAAGGGCCCTTGTCGCAAATCATTTCTCAAACTCAACAAGACCAGAGTGTGTGATGAAAATGAGCCCTGGATTCCACACCCCCCACAAGAATATCTCAAAAGACAATGGGGAAGCCTATATTTCCTTTTTAAGTTTAAAACCTATATAATACTATTTCTTAACCTGTTTATCCCCAAATGTAAGGTAGTTTCCTGCATCACTTTGTTCCTTTAATTACTTTAAAATTTTTTCCTTTACATATATGTGAGGATATATATATTAATTTTTTGTCTTGTTTCTATTTTCTTCTCTTCCTTAACTTCACCTGCTTTGGTTCTGCTTAGTACAAAAACCTTCAAGAAAGAGTCTTGCCTGGGATAATAGCTCAGGTCAAAACCAGGGCACAGAGATTATGGACCTGACACTCAAGCCCCCAAATGCACCAGCAATATAATATAGCAACATTCCTTCTTGCAAAGGCATACTAAAAAGGGGGAAATTTTATGTATAGAAACAAGCTCTTATCTACTAGGAATAAGAACTCATACATTTTTACAATACAGGGGCACCTCCCACCTTGAATATATATCATGTGGACCCAACGTAGACTCCAGGTGATTAGACAGTGACTGTCCAACCCCTAACCCTAAATCCCAGACACAGAACTGACACATTTCTCTGAAACAGCTCCAGGAACCAAACTCCCTCTGGGACATTTTTAATACTGCTCTGACACCAACATGCACCAGTTTTGATATGGCATCCTGACAATGAGGAAATGGCAACAACTTGATCCAAGAGCAGGTTTTCTTACATCATCATCTAATGATAAGATGAAATCAGAAGACTTGTCATCCTTTGATCTGTACAATAGCCAAGATTGCTATCTACAGAAGACTGACTGTGACAACCATGACTGTGCAGAATTTATCCTAGGACCAATATAAAAGACCCTAGTCTAGGTTTTGGTCTATGATCTGTACAACAACCAAGATCTCTAATTCCAGAAGTCTGATTGAGACAATTGCAACTGAGCAGGTCTTCTGGAAACATAATGAAAGACTCTATTCTAGGCTTCATCCTAGGATCAGTGCAAAAACCAAGACCACCAACTGCAGAAGACATTAAAATAACAGAGATGGAATAGAACTTCTAGAACTGTAAAGAAAAACTCCATCCTAGGCTCCATCCTTTGACCTGTGCAAATACCAAGATCTGTAGATACAGAGGTCTGATTTTATCATCCATGACAGAGTGGAAGGTTTTCATACACCACAAAAGGACGTAGGGGAGAGTAAATGAACATGTATGGAGTTTGTAGTTATTCCCATGACAATATACTTTAAGGGTGGAGAAACCCAGAATCTCTTAGGCCAAAGGAATTCCCTTTCTAATCTTCCCAATATTTACTGTGCCTATGCAAAAAAAAAAAAAGCAGCACATAATAATGTTTTTTGGTTTTGTTATTGTTGTTGTTGTTTGTTTTCATTTTTTGTGCTTTGTTTTGTTTTATTTCAGGACCCTGGCTATTGTGTGGTGGTTGTCTTTATTGCTGTGGTGCCTTTTGGAGTTTTTGTTTGATTTTCTTTTTGTATGTTTTTCTTCCTTTTTCCCTTTCTTCTCTCAAACTGATATTTATAGCCTCTAGGAGGACTCTGTCCATTTTTTGCTTGTTTTATTTTTGCCCCATTTTATTTTTTTTCTTTCTTTCAAACTGAACCACATAACTTGAACCATCTTGTTCGGCCTCACAAATTGAGGGGGAAATAATGGAGGGTACCAAGACCAAACAGTTGTATAATCATTAAGTATAAATAAAAAAATGATCATACTTAAACACCAAATCCAAAGCCAATGACAACAGAATTGATACCCAATCTACAACAAGCTAGATCTAGAGGGGACCACTTTTACTAGCAGCCCAGGGGGGTAAAAGAGGGGGATATGTGATACATCCTGGGAACAGGGGTGGAGGGAGGACAACATTGGTGGTGGGAATGCCCCTGATTCAATGTCACTATGTACCTAAAATATTACTGTGATAAAATAAATAAATATATATAAAAAGAAGAAATTAAGGGTCTATCTTGCATATGTTTTACATCACAGTTTCTATCCTGATACCCCATGTGCCTCTAGGAAACATCTCTGAATTCAAATCGAGGAATATGCCTAAGGACAGTCAGATGGACCTCACCAATAAAAAGTGACTACTTATCTCTGAGTTACTGGCAAATAATCTTTTAATAACAAAGCACACATTTTTAAAATTTTTTTTAAAATATGAGAACAAAGATGCAAAGAAAGAGGACAAGGTAAAGTTACAGTGGAAAGACAATCACCCATAAACAGAATTCTCAGTAGTCCCATTGCCGGTATCTTAACTTTGAATAAAGCACATGCTTTAAAATATATTGATAACATAAATTGATAATTTAAGGGCTTTATTTAAAGTAAGATGAAAGGATCAAATCTCTAAATTTTCTCCATTATTTTATAAATTTCCACAATTTCTGTTCTGTAGAAAATTCACACAGTAGCATGCCAAATGCCATACATCTCTTTGAATGAAAATAATTGCTGAAATACTTCTTGCCTAGAACATCATTTTTTTTAGTCCATGCCTCATAAACTCTAGGTAAAAATAGCCAATTTTTCATCGATTTGAATAATTTTATGTTTCTACACCATTAACAATTATATCATTCTGGCCCTAAATCTGTCTCTGATTATAAAGTTTCACATGCCTACTACTGTCCTTGGTAAATCTCTGTGCAGAATGATGGCTCTGGCAAAGATAGGAGCAGAGGACTGATATTTCTTTATTTTTATTTGACCAATATTTTGTTTTTAGATATTTTAAGTTGTGCTGCCAATAGTTTCCCCCTGTGTGTATCATGACAGGGTTCTCTAGTTTATGCAACTCAGGCTGTATACCCTGCCCCAGGATCCATTCATGTTCCTAAGGGGGCTTGAAGACCCCCTAAAAGGTTGCCTTTTATTCAGATATATTATGAATTATAAATTCTTGTCTTCATGTTTTAACACATTTTGGAAAGAGTTGTAAGGTTACTTTTGCTGACAGCTGCTTGGAAAGAAACACAATTGTCTTTTCTAAATGACAACAGCTCCAGTTGTAAGAGAAATCAAGCTGAGTCTTTGTCTAATAGGGCTCTCTATGCATCAAGCAGAGAGAGGGAAACCTGTTAAAGACTGGCTCAAATGCCACTTTAATTCAATTCAACAGATATTTTATGAGCCCCTGCTGTACTTCTCCCAGCATGTTACAATTAATTTTTCCTATGCTGTTTTTTTTTACTGCATATTACTGTGCTTACTGTGATCCACATTAAATTATAGATAACCATGGATTGTTTATCACTCTGGCCAGATCATCAACTACTTCATGGGAGAAAAGGGTTCTTCAAAAGTCATCTCTTTCTCCTATATATGGCTTTCTACAGAGTAATAATGTGCGTTGAATAACTACTTTATTTTTGCTAGTATGCATTTAAGGACCTATGCCACCGATATCTGTGGTTTCCACTTCTCCAGTGCTTGGTTAAAGATTCATCTATTTGGATAGTATAATATAGTAAAACACAGACTCTATATATGCAAGTTCTGTACTTAACCCATTTACTCTGTGTCTATACTTAAAAAGTGTCAATTTAATAAGCATCATGTGACTGGAGAGCTTTCTTATATTCTGATGTAGAGGTTCTGAAAATCACCAGGAGGCTACATATTTTTGCAACAAATCTTACTTTTGGGGGGTTAAAATAGTCTATACTTTTATTAAATACTTTATTGCTCTTTTTAATTGTCTCTGTTACATAAATATAATTTTTTTGGAAATAAAACTTTATAACAAGGGATGCAAGTAAATGAAATGCTATGCATACTGGAGACATAAATTTCAAATCATGTTGATTAATCTTTCAACAAGGAGTATTTGTGCTTTTCTTCTACATAGGAATACAAATTCTACCTTAAACATGCAACAAGAGTTTAATATTTTAAGAAATTTTAAAGCTATTCCTTTGGGAATGTCAATAATTCCTCTGGAATTTATTTTTGTTGCTAACATAGGCAAAATCAGGAAGTTATAAACTATAGTTGGGGGATCGTGTTTATTTCTGACATTCTCTAATAATTTTGATCTCTCTGCCTCTACAATCAGCCGTCCCACAATCCATCCATCCATTGGTGAATCATAAATGTACAGGCAGGAAAATGGAGCTGACTTGATTGAGTACCATCCGCAGGGAGCTGCACACACTCAATATCACAGATTTATGATTCTCTCCAAGGAATGGATTACTTGCCAAAAGATTAACATCTCTACTGCACAAATTAAAAATACTATGTTTTTTGCAGCATGGAATGGACTAGCTGAATATTGGTATCTTCTCTTTGAACAACATAATTGAATGTCTCTCAGGCTGAACTTTTCATTGTATTGATTTGAATTAATTATTTGTGCATTTGTAATCTCCTGGCTTCCTCAGCTCAAGAGTCCTCCAAATCGCAATGCTGTGGAGTTGCCTGCTCCCCAGGCCTCACCACAACTCAGGAAGTCTTTGATAGTTGGGAGGACTCAGTTAAACAGAATCAGTTTTTGCTGACAAAGGAGAGCCTTCCCTGTAAAACTGACATTCCATTTCTGGGAATTAAAGTTCTGAACTTAAATTATGATGGTCTTTTTAAATTTAAAATCTCAATTCATTAGGGCCAAGTTTACAGGAGCTGTGGAAGACTGTAGTGACAGGATCAATTTTACTATAAGGGGAAAGAAAAGATTCAAGGGAGGGGAGCTGAAACAATTCCAAACCTTTTGATATTGGGCAGAGGGCTGGGATATTCCCACTTGCAAATGGGCTTAGTAGCTCCTGGAGATGACAGTGTGTAGACAGATTTTGTAGAAAATAGACTCTTTCAAAGCAATATAGGAAATTTGATAAACTCTAATTTACTTAAGAAAGACATTGAAGGTCATGCTGTGGGTGGAACTTACCCTTTTGAAGGTAAAACTGCATGTACCAGCCTACCAATTTGGGATTCTAACTCCTTTACAATGCCTTCCTCCCGAGTCCTTTGGCCAGAAAGTCTCAGTTCTGACATTTGTCCATCTGGAAGGTGGCACAGCTAAAAAAAGCTAGTGTCTCATGTTCACCGACTGAAGCATGCAGTGTCAGCTAATCTCAGGTGTTACACTGTGGGTGGGACCTGCCTCCCAAAGCTGAAACTGCATGCTCCAGTGGGTCCAGCATTCCTGGTGCATATAATGCATCCTGAGCCTACCAACTTGGAACTCCAGCCCTTTTAGTTGTGTGCTGCCATTGTTTGAAACGTCTGTGAGGGAAAGTTGTAGTTCTAACGTCTATCTGACATGTGATCTTCCAGTCTACCAACATAGTTCCAACCCAATCATTTTAGCTGTGTCGCCTTCCACTTCCAAAGTCTCTGGAATAAAATGCCAGGGGCATCACTGAAAGCTATTATCACTGAAAGCTAAAACTGGCCTCCCTGACAAATTCTTATGACCCTGTTCATAATTTTAAAGCCTTGTTGAAAACCTCAGGATCAAAATGATCAATGTCTACATTTTATGGAAAAAATCATTCCAAATAGATCTGTTAACCATAGATCAAGAATCGTATAGGTCATTCCATCAGCCAAGGAGCTGTAGGGAGTTGAATGCTTCATTTCACTCTTTGTAATGTCATCACTTTAACCAGAGCCTAGCAGAGAATACCATGCATAAAAGTATCTCAAAATATTTTTTTGCTGATAGTTTTCTAGATCTTCTAGACCAGTTTGTTTTCTTATTTTCTTTTTGTAGATGAGGCAAACTCATTCTGATCTTCAAAATATTTGGATGTGAGGGCCCGGAGAGATAGCACAGCGGTGTTTGCCTTGCAAGCAGCCGATCCAGGACCAAAAGGTGGTTGGTTCGAATCCCGGTGTCCCATATGGTCCCCCGTGCCTACCAGGAGCTATTTCTGAGCAGACAGCCAGGAGTAACCCCTGAGCACCGCCGGGTGTGGCCCAAAAACCAAAAAAAAAAAAAAAAAAAGAAAAAAAAGAAAAAAAATTGGATGTGACCAGTGAAGCCACAAATCAGTCTCCTATTGGATCTATCTTTTTTCCCTTTGATTTTTCTTTTTATAAAAAAGTTCTTTAATTGAATCACCGTAAGATACATAATTACATAGTTGTTTGTGATTGAGTTTCAGTCATACAATATACAACACCAGTGCACATTTCCTACCACCAATGCCCCCATTTCCCTCCTTTGCACCTCCTGCCCTTCCCCTGTCTGCCTCTGTGGCAGACTTTTTTCCTACTCTTTTTCTCTTGTTCTTTCTTTTTCCTTTTAGACACTGTAGATTGCAATATTATTACTAAAATAGTGCATAGTGACTGAAAATCGGAAAATATATTATGAAATGATGCTGTGACAAAAGTAAATTCCAATGTCCTTGACTTGGTGTAGTATACATGCTGCAACAGAAATGCAGGTCACATGCTTTGCATACATGGTGGGGCATATGCCCTTTGGTATCAGTCTCCTCTGATAGATGGATTCTTAAAGTTGTACATTCCCTGGATTTTTGGCATTGCTATAGTAGAACCTAAAAGGTTTCCAACAAAATTTTATACAAGATATGCTTCCAAAATATAATCTATACATTATATTAATAATTTGGGGGGTTTCATGCTGCTTTTATTTTTAAGATCAAGTGTTGACTTCATTTAGCTTTTTTTAGTAGCTTATAACCACTTAGTTACATTTTTTTAAATGTAACTGGATGTCTTTTAACTTTTTTTTTTTTTTTTTGGTTTTTCGGACCACACAGTTTGATGCTCAGGGGTTACTCCTGGCTAAGTGCTCAGAAATTGCCCCTAGCTTGGGGGACCATATGGGACACCGGGGGATCGAACCACGGTCCTTCCTTAGCTAGCGCTTGCAGGGCAGACACCTTACCTCTAGCGCCACCTCACCGGCCCCAGCATTCAACTCTCGTTCTGGTGATAAAGTGTAAAGGGAATGTGATGAATTATCAAGCATATAGTCCCTACATGGAAAGCCCCAACTTCACTCTACTTCCCATGCAAGAATAAAGATACATTATGAAAAAAATACATGATGTCGGATTTATAAACTTAAAATATTTTATGAGTTTTATGTGAAACCACCTTATTTGAAGGGGTTGTAGGACACTTGCTTTACACACTGTGCTATCTCTCTTGTTTACTAAATTGTTGCCTTTTAAAAGTTGGTCAATAATTATTTTATTTTAAATGCTAGTGTTAAAAACAATTGTTCTATTGCCATAGCAAAATAGTGGGCCTTCTATACTGTGCATTAGAAACTGCAATGGAGACTGTAAGTACAATAAATCTTAGGGTGGCACCCTTGGAGCCAATAATGAAAGTAAAGAGTGAAGGATTGCATCTAATATCCACATAGTTTCCAGCATTACACACAAACAATTTGTCAAAATCCATTTGGTCCTTCTCCATCCTTTCATCATACTCTCTAATGACAAGAATAATTAAAACATTCATATAAAAGCACAAAACAAAAGAGATTTCATTTATCCATCTTTTTCAGGGTTATTACTATTATCAATATATAACAAGTTAATGGGATATAATTTAATAAAGTAACAGTAAAGCAATTTAGAAAACTGAGGGAGTCCTAGCTGTGACAGTGTGTTTTGTACGTTTTATAGATAACAGATTTGCTTTCCATGGTATCTTATATACATCATTCTAAAACTACTTGCTCTTTGTGGCAAAGATATATGTTCTTTGTAAAAAGTGCTGGGTTTTGATCACTGCTCCACCACAGCAACAACAATCTATTATGAGAACTAGGCAGGGTAAAAGGGTGGTAGAGTCCTGATTGTGGGCCAGAGACAAGACCCTGGAAGCATTTGTAAGTCAAAAGTCAATAAAGGATTATACATCAAGTATATTCTTTATCCTCCTTTGCCCTTCTCCAAACTGCTGATTAGACACTATGATTCCTATTTAAGAAACACTTCACATAACTAGGTCCTTTTCCATTTATCCCCCACAGAGGCAACTTTATACATAATTAATCTAATTGTTTCAGCTTTTTCAGGATATTTGAGTTACCTCTTTTCCAAAACAACTTGCATTACCTTCAATTTATAAAGCAGAAGAGCAACACTGGCAATCTTAAAACAAATTTACTTAATTGAGTGTTTGAAGGTTTATATACAAATACTGAATTCCTATAAAAATAGGACCTATATTACCTGCTGGAAACAATGAGTTGTATTTCTTTCCTTCTGATAGTATGTATCTCACCAAGCTACCCCATCCTTCTCTGTTATTGTTTAACAGCTATCACACTAATTTCTTTTACCTTTTTGGGCTTATTGCCATTAGTCTTTGCAAGCCACAACAAGTCTGGAAAACAGATAACTGGGAATGAGACAAAGAAAATATGTCATCCAAAGAAGCACAGGATACTTGAATCAAAAATACCAGGTTTTATTGACATTAAAACGATTTACATAGGGAATATTGTTTAAGCAGCACAAACTAGAGAACAAGCTTAGAAGAGAGGAAGTGGAACATGAAGAAAAGCAACTGTTTAAATGGAGGCTGTTGAAAGCATTGTGACTCTAAGCCACAGAGTATAGTGAGAAGTAAAGAAATTAAGTGGAGGAGGAGAAATACAAATATGAAAGGATAGGGGACAGGGGCCAAAGATTTCTGGTCTATTTGTGGTGTTAAGAAAGTAAAATGGGCTCTTCTCTGCTGAGCCTGCCTATACTCCAAGGACTATAACCTCTTCAGGACCCACACCCGGTAAGATGTCCCCACCCAACGCACGTGGGGCCAATTCCTGCCATGTGATTGGGTACCCAGAGACTTATAAAGCACGGCGGCCATCCTCTCTGCCTCTTCTCTGCTGAGCCTGCCTAGACTCCAAGGACTATAACCTCTTCAGGACCCACACTCGAAACGCTATCTTGTAACCCCTGAATTCTGTTTCTGCACATTTTAAGAAGCAATCTACAGCCTTGCCAATGGAGTAATTTTGCAGTACACCCCCATATTTACAGAAATCAAGATGGCTCCTCTAATCTAAAAAGTAGGAAACAAATAGCTCTTGCCAGGTATGGGGTTTGGGGAGGCCCCATACCAGAGCTTTTCTCCCTAGCCTGGGGAGTGCTGGGAGGCTTGGCAGGCCCCCAGCCGTCCTTGTCTTTCTCCCCTGACTCCAGGCCTTCCCTGGGTGCCAGCTCAGATGGCCAGAAATGGGTTCAGGTGGACTCTTAGTGGTCCCCAGGTTCCCCCCTCCCTCCGTTCTCCAGGGGGAAGGTGCATGGGGAGGAGGGCGGGCAGACATTTGGCTTCCAGTTTCCCCCTTGATTCTGGAGACCAGCTCTTGCCAGGTATAGGGGTTTTCTCCCCTGGACTTCAATCTTTCCCTGGGCACCGGTCTAGGTGGACTCTATAGGGGTCAACAGACTTTCCCCCTATCTCTCCCTACACTAATGGGAATGTGCTCTGGGAGGTGGGCAGGCTGTTCTAGCACTGGTTTATGTTGGGACAGTCAGTGGAAATTTTTTTTCTTTGTTTTCATATTGATAGTATAGTGTGCATATATTCTATATATCCATAATATCCATCTTGTATTGGGACCTTGATACTGCCCTACAAAGCTCATTTCTAATATTTTACTGCCTCAGTCCCAACCCTTACTTCCCCCCATCCTCCCATGTAGGTGCAGCTAATGACATGAAACTCACCACATAGAGTGATAAGTGCAGTTAGAGAAATAACTACACTGAAAACTATCATAACAATGTGAATGAATGAGAGAAAAAGAAAGCCTGTCTCGAGTACAGGTGTGGGTGGAGTGGGGAGTAGGTAGATCTGGGAAATTGGTGGTGGGAATCCTGCACTGGTGAAGGGGGGTGTTCTTTACATGACTGTAATCATACAACTACAATTATATTTGTAATCACGGTGTTTAAATGAAGTTAATTAAAAAAAAAAGAAAGTAAGATGGGGCTGGAGAGATAGCATGGACACCAGGTGTTTGCCTTTTATGCAGAAGGTCGGTGGTTTGAATCGCGGCATTCCATATTGTCCCCCCCCCCCCCCAGCCTTCCAGGAGCAATTTCTGAGCATAGAGCCAGGAGTAACCCCTGAGTGCTGCCGGGTGTGACCCAAAACCGAAAAAAAAAAAAAAAAGAGAAAAGAAAAGAAAGTACAGAACTAAATATCAAAGCCAAAATAAAAAATGGGCCTACTATGCTAGCAGGCCCGGGGGTGTAGACTGTGGTAGCATGGGATGAACTCTGGGAACATTGGTAGAAAGAGGTTGACACTGGTGGTGAAAATAATCCTGAAACATTGTATTTATGAAACCCAACTATGAAACTTTGTAAATCACAATGATTTAAATAAAAAATTTAAAAAAGAGAGTAAGTGAAGTCTGATTTTATATCCAGAAGTGATATGGTGACCTAACAGTTTATATGTATTCTAAGTCATACATATTCATATATTATAAATGAGGTTGTACAGTTGAAGAATTTATAGCAGACAAACATTTTATATGTAGAAAATGGTAGAGAAATATTACTGGGATGTGTTTTTATTATGTAGAAAGGTTTCTGGAGTTGAAGGATAATATAATATAATCCCTAATATACACCTAATATAATATAACCCCTATGTATTTTCTCTCTATTATAATATAATATTTATATAACCTATGAAGATTATACTGACTGATACTATTGGCAACGGACTTGAAGGTCTTTATTGAAGCAGCATGGATAACAAAGCTAAAAATTCATTCATGATTGAATTTCAGGCCTAGAAAGTTCCAATGGACAAATCCCTTCACTAGTGCCCACTTCCTTCTACACATTCCCTTCTTCTGGTTGCCCCATGGCCTTCCTGTAAGAAGGCACTTTTTAATTTTTCCTTTTATGTCCCCTTTTACACAATGTGGTTTACAATACTGTTACTTATAGGGCATTATTCATGTTATTTTACCACCTCCCCACACTTAGTCCTGGTCCAAAGTGATCGTTTTCCTCTACCATTGTCATAGTGATCCCTTCCCTGAACTATCCCAACTCTCTCTCACACACAAACACAAAATGGCAAGCTTCCTGCTAAGAACAAGTTATGCTCATCATTTTTATTACCTGTGGGCTTATTTATTCCCCTACTATGCTTCTTTTGATTCCTCAGAAGTGAGATCATTTTGAGTCTTTGAGTCTGATTTATTTCATGTAACATGATACTTTCTGGGTCTATCCATTATCAACTAATTGTCTGAATTAATCTTATGTCTGAATAGTAGTTTAATATGTATATATATACACCATATACATATTTATCCAGTCATCTGTTCTTGGGCACTTGGGTGTTCCCAGATTTTTACTATTGTTAATAATGCTCTTTTTTTTTTTTTTTGGTTTTTGGGTCACACCCGGCAGCACTCAGGGGTTACTCCTGGCTCTATGCTCAGAAATTGCTCCTGGAAGGCTCAGGGGACCAATTCCAACCACTGACCTGCATAAAAGGCAAACGCCTGGCCTCTATGCTATCTCTCCTGCCCCATCTTACTTTCTTAACATCTTAACTTTATTAAGCGCTCAGGGGTTACTCCTGGCTTTACGCTCAGAAATCGCTCAGGGGACCATATGGGATGCCGGATTTGAACCACAGTCCTTCTGCATGAAAGGCAAACACCTTACCTCCTTGCTATCTCTCCGGCCCTGTTAATAATGCTCTTTAAAACTGGAGTACAGATGTCTTTTTTGTATTATTCATTGGTACCCTTGGGGTATATTCCCAGAAGTAGAATTTCTGGGTCATATGAAACTCAATTCCTAGTTTTTTGAGAAATGTCACAGATGCAGGAGAGAGGAAATCTGAAGGTCTTATTAATACAAAGCTATGGAGAATCATCATGATGAGTGAAATGAGTTAGAGGAAGAGGAATAGACATAGAATAATCTCATTCATATATGGGATATAAGAAAAATGTGATAATGTACAGAGAAAATAGAAAGGAGGGCCAGGTAGAAGCTTGCTACAAATACTGGAGCAGTGCAGTTAGGGCAAAGAAGAAATAATTATGGCAATTGTAATTGGAACTGATCACTTGTGACAATAATTGGGTGATGGATAAAGATAAAGTGACATACACAGTATCCTTCATTAACAATAGTGCAAACCACAGTGTCTAAAAAGGATAAAAGAAAGCTAGAGAAAATAAGAGAGAGGGAAGCAAAATGCCTGCTCCAGAGGTACCCAGGAGAAGAGTGGAGGAAAATCGGGACATTGGTGGTGAGAAATGTTCATGGGTGAAGGGAGGCATACATTGTAAGACTGAAACTCAATTATAAGCAACTTTATAATCATGTATAAGTATACTAACAGTACCTAGTGTTTAAATAATATATATATTTACACCCTGTACAATTTTTATGTTTCAGACCTATTGCATAATTTGATATTCACAGGTGTTTTATTATAAATGTATTTACAAATTATACATATTAGTTACAATTTATTTTTCCTATTACTAAACAATCTCTAATGAAAATCAAAGTACAATGTCTTATATAATTAAAAGCACAATAAATGACATTAGCATTATTTCTTTTATCTCATTTTGCATTTAATAAATTTTCTAGTTTTCTTCTAGTATTTTTTTTTTCCTACCAAGAGCCTTTCTTGACTTCCTGAGTCTCTGTTTTCAGTCCCTGCAGTGTGTTTTCAGTCTCCTATCTTCAAAGATTACAGAATTTTCCTTCCTAGGAAATTCCTCTAGTGCTAAACTTTCTGGCAACCTAATAATTTTTTGTGCATCAAGTCACTTTAATACTATCATACTGTCATTTAATTTACTATCTTTTTTTTAAATATAAATTTTTATTTTGATCACAGTGGTTTACATGTTGTTGACAATAATATTTTAAATATTTACATAACATCAGGGGGGATTCCCATCCCCAAATTGTCCTCCCTACACCTCCGTTTTTGTCCTATCTCCCGTATCCTCTTCCCTCACCCCCAGGGCTGCTAGAATATGTGGTCCCCTATGTACCTATCCTACTGCATAGTAGTCTTGCATCTGATTGGTCTAGGTGCCTCCCTAATTTCCCCCTCTAACTGGGAGGCAGGCCTAGCTAGTTAAATTTGCGTGGTTTGGTTTGAAGAAGAGAAAAGTAGTAAACTGGGGTAAAAGTCTAATACTCCGAAAGTGGGCAGAGTCCTTCTAGAGGCTCTTATCATCGATTTGAGGGGTGAAGGAGAAAAAAGAAAATGAAACATTCCATCAGTACAAAAAAAAAAGTGTCCAATATCCAGTGAGGACTCCAACAATAATGGTAAGCACCACACACGCACAAAACGAACAAACAAAAAAACAAAACAAACAAAAAAAAAACCAAAGGAAAAAAAAAACGCCATGGTCTTGAGATAAGAAAGATGACATAGCCCATAAAGAAAGAAAAGAAAAGAAGGGAAAAAAATAGGTATATCTGGGGACAACAGCTTCAATAACCACACCCAAACAGAGAAATCGACCAAAAATAGTTAGGTAAGTAATAATAATAATAATAATAACAATAATAATAATAATAAATGAAGGTAAAAAATAATATATAAAAAGTAAACAATGTTTTGTGCTTTTTTTTCCCTCCTGCCCTGGCACAGTAAATATTGGGGTCATTCGAAAAGGAATTCACTTGGCCTAAGAGTTATGGGTTTCTCCGTCCTTGGAGTATATTGTCATGGGATCAACTATAGATCTGTACTGTATAGATCAACTGTACTCTGTTCAGGATCATTTACTCTCCCGGTGGTCTTTTGTCGTGTTTGGGAGACTTCTGTTCTGTTCTGGGTGGTACAATCAGACCTCTGTGTCTAGAGATCTCAGTATCTGCACAGATTCAGGGTTGGGACTTACGATGATGTCAGTCTTTGTGGTTCAGGAGTTCTGTTCCCTCAGTGTCATTTTAATCCATCTTCTGTGGTTGGTGGTCTTGGTCTTTGCACTGTACCTAGGATGGCACTTAGGATAGCATCTTTCTTTGTACTTCCAGAAGCCAGATTCCATTACAATTGTCTCTGCTAGACCTTTGGAAGTGGGGTTCATGGTTGTTGTGCAGGTCGTAGTTCAAACCCTAGACTAGGGCTTTTTTATTGGTCCCACGGTGTATACCGTCTGGTCATGGTTCTAGCAGCCAGTCATCTGTAAATCGCGATCTTGGCTTTTGGATCTACCAAAGGGTGACAAGTCTTCTGATTTTGTCTTATTGTTAGCTGGTAAGGTAGGGTAACCTGCTCTTAGGTCAAGTTGTTCCCATTTTCCTCGTTGTCAGGATATCATATTGGAGCTGGGATTTGTTGGTGACCCTGCCGTATTAAGGCTGTCCTGGCTGGGATTTGTTTCTTGTAGTTGTCGTGGAGAACTGTGCCATTTCTATGTCTGGGATCCAGGGTTCAAGGCTGGACGGATGGTATCTAATCACCTGAGGTCTAAGTTGATTCCACATGACATTTTTTCGAGGTAGGAGATATCCCTGTATTGTAAACAACTATGTGTTCCCATCTCTAGTAGATAGGAGCTCTTTTTTGTATGTAAGATTTCCCCTTTTTTCAATGTGCCTTTGCAGGGGGAAATGGCCCTACATTATATTGTTGGTGCATTTGGGGGTGGACAAAGGGGAAAACAAAAACAGGTCACATACCCAGAGAAGATAAAAAAAAATATATATATGAATAAAAATATATGTGTTCACATATGTATATGTAGGACAGACACATTAAAATATAGTAAAAACAAAACAAACAAACAAACAAACAAAACAACGAAATAAAGAAGTATTTAAAGGACCAAAGTGATGCAATAGACTACTTTACATTTGGGGAAAAGCAAGTAAAGAGGTGGTGTAATACAGGTCTTATGCATATGTTGGAAATACAGTTTTTCCCATTGTCTTTTGGGTTTTTCTTGTGGTGTTTGGGTTCCCAGGCATCTTTCCATCACGCCCCCTGACCTTCTTCAGATTGGCAAAAGGTTTGCGGCAGGGAGGTCCTGGAAGAGATCTTGCATTGGGGCTACTTTTGGGAGTAAGACCAGTTTTAAGTAACAGTCCATGTTAGGGGGAGTTGATAGGGAGGGCCGAGCAGCATGAGTCCGCAGGGGAGTTGGCTGCCTTTTCTTGCAGGAGATGAGGTGTGGGTTTGACTGGGTGTCCCTTCGCTTGGGTTCTGGGTACTGGTTCGTTGGGGTAGGAGGTCAATCTTGTTGCCTAATAGATTAAGGACTGAGGGTGAAGAGTTTTAATATGGTGGGAGGTCTGGATGGGATTGAAGGGTGGAGGGATAGTTGGATTTCCAGAGGGGGGAAAGGGTAAGGTATATGGAAGCGGTAGGAAGGGAGAAAAGAGAAAATACATTAGAAAGAAGGGGAGAAGAGAAAGGAGAAAAAGTAAAGAATAGAAAAGAAAAAAATAAAAAAGAAAGTGGTGAGAAGAGAGGAGAGAATAGCAAGGGAATGCTAGTTTGCTTGAATATGTTCGATGAATAGAGCATGTAGTTTGAGTCTGTACGTCGCTGTTACTGCTTCGGTGGTCTGACTGGTCACGTGCTTCAATCCCTAAAAGAAGGTATAACCTAGAGATAAAGTGTATGTTAAAGAGTTTTCTCGGGGCCATCTCGTAGTGCAAACTAGGTATGGTATCTCTTGTGGTATCCCGAGCTGCCATCTTAGCTTGCCCGCCCTTTGTATCCAAGAATGCCTGTGGACAGAAAAGCTGAGAGGTTATTTTAAATATAGTAAGATAGAGGCATTAATACGTAGTGTTATGGGATGTTTCCATTGGAGTCAGTGGTTTGCCGTGGTATTCTTTACCTGTGTTCCTGTATACGATCTCTAAGGGATTATTGTGGGCCATTGTTGTAGAAGGTTGATTACATACCTGTTCTCTCTATGCTGCTGTTTTCTTTGTGGTATAATGTGTAGTCAAGAGTTTGCGTTGTTCCTTTTTCATGTATTTTGGGCACTGTTCCCAGGTATATGTTGACTATTTCAGTGTTTGGAGTTTCTACCCTGTTAGACCCTGTTATTTGATTGTTAAGTATTATTTGTGTTTGAGATGTATGTTCTATGTGCTTCAGAATAGTGCTACCATTCTGTGTTTATCTTTTGTCTTCTGACTTACTTCGTTTAACATAACATGATCTAGGTCTATCCACGTTGCTGCAAAATCTGTGATTGTATCGTTTCTGACTGCCATGTAATATTCCATTGTGTATAGATACCACATCTTAATGATCCATTCATCTGTTGTTGGACATCGCGGTTGGTTCCAGATTTGGCTATTATACTGAGTGCTGCGATAAATAGTGGGGTGCACACGTATTTTGGAATGAATGTTCTTCCAACTTGGGGGTATATACCTAGGAGTGCAATTGCTGGGTCAAATGGGAGCTCAATTCTGAGTTCTTTGAGCACTCTCCAGACTGTTCTCCATAGGTGTTGGACTAGGGGGCATTCCCACCAGCAGTGGATGAGAGTTCCCTTCATACTGCATCCCCGCCAACAAAGATTGTTCTCAGGATTTTTGATGTGAGCCATCCTCACTGGTGTAAGGTGGTATCTCATTGTTGTCTTGATTTGGATCTCTCTGATGATGAATGAAGGTGAGCATGTTTTCATGTGTTTGTTGGCCATCCTTCTGTCTTCCTCAGAGAAGTGTCTATTCATTTCTTCTCCCCATTTTTTATGGCTTTATTTGGTTTTGAGGGGCTCAGTTTTCTGAGTGCTTTGTAAGTTCTAGATATCAGCCCTTTATCTGATATGTCTAGTGAAAAGATTTTTTTCCCATTCTGTTAACTGTCTTTTTGGGTTAAGTAAGGTTTCTTTAACCATGCAGAAGCTTTTTAGTTTGATGTAGTGCCATTTGTTTATGTTTGCTGCTAAGGTTCTTGCCATTGGTGTTCCATTCTCGAAGACCTTTTTGATATATAGGTCTTCGAGTGTTCTGCCTATTTTATTCTCGATAAACTTTATAGATTCGGGTCTGATTTCAAGGTCTTTGATCCATTTTGAGTTGACTTTTGTATAAGGAGTGAGGTATGGGTTGATTTTCACTTTCGTACATGTGGTTTTCCAGTTGTATCAACACCATTTGTTGAATAGGCTTTCTTTGTTCCATTTCAGATTCTTGCCTCTTTTATCAAATATTAGTTGACTGTATATCTGGGGGTTTATGTCTGGGAATTCTGTTCTGACCCACTGGTCTGAGGTCCTGTCTCTGTTCCAGTACCATGCTGTTTTGATTACTATGGCTTTATAGTATAGTTTCAAGTTAGGTATGGAGATTCCACCCAGATTCTTGTTTTTCAGTATGTGTTTGGCTATCCTGGCTCTTTTGTGGTTCCAGATGAATTTTGTGATTGATTGTTCTATTTCTTTAAAGAATTGTGTCTGGATTTGGATAGGGATTGCATTAAATCTATATAGAAGTTTGGGTAGGATAGTCATTTTGACTATGTTAATTCTACCTATCCATGAGCATGGGATGTTCTTCCATTTCTTTAGATCATCTTCAATTTCTTTCTGAAGTGTTTTGAAGTTTCCCTGGTATAGGTCTTTCACTTCTCTTGTAAGGTTGATTCTTAGATACTTGATATTTTTTGATACTATCTTAAATGGAATTGTATTTTTAATCTCTCTCTCCTCAACTTCATTGTTTGTATATAGAAACGCTACTGTCTTTTGTGTATTGACTTTGTATCCCGCCACTTTGCTGTATTGGTTGATTGTTTCTAGGAGTTTTACTGTGGACTCTTTAGGGTTTTTGATGTATATCATCATATCGTCAGCAAATAGAGATAGCTTGTGTTCCTCTTTCCCTATTTGAATTCCTTTGATTCCCTTCTCTTGTCGGATCGCTATTGCTAGGACTTCTAAGGTTATATTGAATAAGAGTGGAGAGAGTGGACAGCCTTGCCTAGTTCCTGACCTTAGTGGGAATGCTTCTAGTTTCTTGCCATTAAGTATAATGTTGGCTGTAGGCTTTTCATAGATAGCTGTAACTATCTTGAGGAAGGTTCCTTCTAACCCTATTTTGCTGAGTGTCTTTAACATGAAAGGATGTTGGATTTTGTCAAATGCCTTCTCTGCATCGATTGATATGATCATGTGGTTTTTGTCTTTCATGTTGTTGATGTGATGTGTAATGTTGATTGATTAGCATATGTTGAACCAACCTTGCATTCCTGGTATGAATCCCACTTGGTCATGATGTATGATCTTTTTGATGAAGTGCTGGATTCGGTTTGTTGAGTATCTTTGCATCTATGTTCATTAGTGAGATTGGTCTGTAGTTTTCTTTTTTGGTGGTGTCTTTGCCTTCTTTGGGAATGAGTGTGATATTAGCCTCATAAAAGGAGTTGGGGAGGATTCCTGTTTTTTCTATGGTTTGGAAAAGCCTATGGAAAAGTGGTAGTAAGTCTTCTTGAAATGTTTGATAGAATTCACCTGTAAATCCATCTGGGCCTGGGCTTTTGTTCTTAGGGAGTTTTTTAATTACATCTTTGATTTCCTCTGAGGTGATTGGTCTGTTTAGGCTTTCTAGATCTTCCTTTTCCAGTCTTGGAAGAGGGTGTTTTTCCAAGAATCTGTCAATTTCTACTGGGTTCTCTAGCCTAGTTGAGTATAGTTGTTCATAATATGATCTCATGATATGTTGTATTTCTTGGGGTTCTGTTGTAATCTCTCCCCTTTCATTTGTGATCCTACTGATTTGGGTGTTTTCCCTCTTTTTTTGGTGAGTTTTGCCAATGGTTTGTCTATCTTGTTTATTTTTTCGAAAAACCAACTCCTGGTCTCATTGATTTTTTGTATTGTTTTCTTAGTTTCTATGTTGTTTATTTCTGCCTTCTGGTTGTGGTTAGATTTCTCTGTTGCTGTTTTTCCAATTCTTTGAGGTGATCTTTTAAACTGTTGGTTTTGTTATCTTCCTGTTTCTTGACATAGGTCTGTATTGCTATGAGTTTCCCCCTAATTACTGCTTTTGCTGTGTCCCATAAATTTTGACATGTTGTCTCTTCATTGTCATTTGTCTCAAGGAATCTTTTTATTTCTTCCTTGAGTTGTTCTTTGATCCAGCTGTTGTAGAGCAGCATGTTGTTTAATCTCCAGGTATTAGTTTTTCTCCATTGCTTCTTCTTTTTTTTTTTTTTTTTGGTTTTTGGGTCTCACCCGGCAGTGCTCAGGAGTTACTCCTGGCTCCATGCTCAGAAGTCGCTCCTGGCGAGCACGGGGGACCATATGGGACGCCGGGATTCGAACCGATGACCTTTTGCATGAGAGGCAAACGCCTTACCTCCATGCTATCTCTCCGGCCCCCCATTGCTTCTTCTTGACATCAATTTTGACCTCTGTTGCGTAGTGATCTGAAAGGGTACTTCTAATGATCCTTACCTTTGTGGTCTTATATAGGTTGGCTTTGTATCCTAAGACATGGTATATTCTGGAGAAGGTTCCATGTGGGTTTGAGAAGAATGTGTATTCTGCTTTCTGGGGATGGAGGGCTCTATATAAGTCTATTAGCCCTAGATCTTCTAATTTTTCATTTAGAGCTCTTATTTATTTGCTATTTTTTTGTTTGGTGGATCTGTCCAGTGGTGATAGTGGAGTATTGAGGTCCCCTACTATTATCACATTTCCCTTCATGTGTTTCTCCAGGTTTGCCAGCAGTTGCCTCACATATTTTGCTGACTCTACATTAGGTGCATAGATATTGACCAGGGTTAGTGTTTCTTGATCTAATGTTCCCCTGATCAGTAAGTAGTGACCCTCTTTGTCTCTGGTCACTTTCTTGAGGTTGAATACAATTTGGTCTGATATAAGAATGGCTGTCCCTGCTCTTTTTTGTTTTCCATTGGCCTGAATAATTACTTTCCATCCTTTTATTCTAAGCCTGTGCTTATCCTGTATCTGTAGGTGTGTTTCTTGCAGACAGCAGAAGTCCGGTTTATTTTTCCTAATCCAGTTCTCTACTATGTGTCTTTTAATTGGAGAGTGTAGTCCGTTAACATTTAGGGAGATTATTGAGAGAGAGGATTATTGTGCAGTTGTGTTGTGTAGGGTGGTTTTTGTTACAATCGGGGGTTTGAATTGTGTAATTCGTCTCTGAGTAAGTCATTTAGGATCGGTTTTGTTTGCACAAATAGTTCAAGTTCGTTCTTGTTTGAGAATGTTTTTAGTGTATCCTTCCATATGAATGAGAGTTTTGCTGGGTATTGGACCCTAGGTTGAAAATTTCTTTCATTCAGTCGTTTAAATATGTCATTCCACTGTCTTCTTGCTTGAATTATTTCGACTGGGAGATCTGGTTTGATTCTTATGTCCCTACCTTTGTACTTGAGGTTTCTTTTCTTCCTTATTGTTTTATGAAGCTCCTCTTTCTCTTTGTTTTTTGCCAATTGGATTACTATATGTCTTGGTGTTGGTTTATTAGGGTCTATTTTATTAGGGACTCTCTTCACTTCCTGGATTTGCACTGAAGTTTCTTTCCAGAGGGTGGGAAAGTTCTCTGTTATTATCCCTCTGACTACTTGTTCTTCCCCTTTCCCTATTTCCTCTCCTTCTGGTATACCCACAATTCTTAGATTGTTTCTATTGTCCTTGTTCATTAGATACTGGGCTTTTCCTTCCAGTGCTTTGCCTTTTATTTCTTTGTTGGTTTCTTGATCATTTTTTGTTTGCAGTTTTCCTTCAAGTTCTTCAATGTGTTTCTCCAATTCTGTGTTTCTGCTTGTAAGGCTTGTTACTTTGTCTTTTAATTCCTTCACTTCTTTTTGTTCTTTAATGTTCTTTAACATTTCTTCTTTAATTTGGCTGATTTGTTCATCCATAGATTTCTTATATTCGGTAGCTAGGGTTTCTTTAATTTCTTTTATTAATTCTTGCATTTCCTTCCTCATGGCTGCTTTTAGGTCTTTGCATGGATCTGTGCGTTTTGGTGGACTTGGAAACTTGCTAGGGTTTGTCACAGTATCTCCAGATATTAGGGTTCTATTTGATTTACGCATATTTCTTTGTATTTAATGGTGTGCTTTAGAGTACTGTGCCTTCTAAATTCTGCCTGTTTTGATCCCCTGTGGTGTGGGAATGGGTCCCCTCCCCGAGGGTGGTTCTAGAGGGACTTTCGGGTGAACTCACTGAGGTTTGGTTCCTCCTGTGCTCTTTATGTGGCCTGGTTAGTTGTTTTGCCCTTTTGTTGGCAGCTAGTACCGGCCCTCTCCTGACCACAATGGTGGAGGGCACTGTTGAGCCTAGCTCTTTCTCCCCTCCTCTACTACCTGGAAGTCAGCCTTCCTCTTTATTCCTGTCAGCAGGTGTAGTTCTGCTCCTGGCCACACTGGTTGCGGGCGCTGTTGAGCCTAACTCTCTGTTCCCTCCCTTATCTGGGAGTCAATGAAGCTCCGCTCCCTCCGAGTTTCCGCGCGGAAGAAATTCCCCCAGTCATGCCCTCCCGGCAGCTGCTCTCAGCCCTTGGGGGGGGTCTCAGGTCCACTCTGGGGCTTGGGGCTAGGTTGCTCTAGGTTACTTAAAGGTCCAGGGGGCAGGCCCAAGCTCACCCAGTCTATTCGTCCCCGCCTGTCCCAGTGGGGCAGGTGACTCTGGCCCACTAAGTACTAGGGAATGCCCTCCTCTGTCTAAGCTGGGATTGGGTGGGGCGAACTCTGGGGCCTGGA
Organism: Suncus etruscus; assembly: GCF_024139225.1. NCBI lineage: Eukaryota > Metazoa > Chordata > Mammalia > Eulipotyphla > Soricidae > Suncus > Suncus etruscus. The sequence goes on from NC_064861.1 coordinate 39,840,602, forward strand.
AAGTGAGGCAGCGGGTGGTGTGGTCTCTGTGCCAACAAGCTGGCGTGTGTGGAGTTCTCCGAACACACTCACCCTGGGCACCGGCAGGGTCACGGGCGCGGGAGTCCCTGCGCCCCATTTGGAGCAGCCCCGGGTCCCTGTAGTTGCTCTGGGGAGGGGCACGCAAGGTGGTGGGCATGGAGGTCTCCGGGTGCCCACGTGGAGGGCCTTAGGAGAATGCACTCACCCTGGGCACCCCCAGTTGGAGCGACTCCGGGTCCCTCTAATTTACTATCTTTTCACTCAGTGTCTTCTTTATAAAACTTGTTAAGTCCTTTCTTGGCCATATATGTTAAGCCATTTCTTGTTAGCCTCAATTCTCCTGTTTAAATGAGAAAGAGAGGAACAGGAAGCCCAGCAGCCTAAGATACTATAAAATATTAAAACATTAAAATTATTAAATTAATACTTATTAAATTATTAAAATTTTTGGGACTATGGCTGAGTTATTATTTTTTGGGTTTTTCAGAATTTTACCAATTGTGTAAGATGAGCACATGCACTTTATTCTACTTTCTACAATGTGGAGTCTGTGGAAAATTTGTCATGCTAAATGTTTATTGGAGAAGCCATAAAAAAGCCATAAAGAAAGAAGAGAGTGATGAGCCAAGTGTCAGGAAAAGAGGAAAAACAAATGATCAGAAAAGCAATTCCAAAGTGTTGTAACTTTATAATAAAGCACACTGATGGATAGTTATTAAGGACATCCTGATCGCCAGAGAAGCCATATGGAGCTGAATGTTAGGGAAAGAGATGCCAGGAAGGAAAGGCATCGACTCTTCTGCTGGTTGAATTTGACTCTGACAATATTACCCTGACCACAACTTCAGGTCACCTTACATAGCTCCTCTGCTAGGAGGTTTTATTTCCAATTGAAAAAGGGTCATCATAGATCTGCCCCAGTCAGTTTCAAGGTGCTGCCATTTCTCCTGGCACTTGGTACAATACCAGATGAAGCTGCTCTGACTAGGGAATGTGACAAAAGCCAAAGCCTATAATCAAATTACTTTCTACTAAGAAATATGTCTTATGAAATATTTGATTCATTAATCTTTTTCTTATTTTTGTTTGTTTGGGGGCCAAACGTGGTGGTACTTAGGGATGCACTCCGAACACTCCTGGAAGACTCAGAAGATCCTATAGAATGCTGGGGATTATCCCAGACACATGCAAGGCAAATGCCCTGCTTGCTGCACTATCACTATGGCCCCTAATTTTATTTGCATGGCTGTGGAACCCATACCTAGTGGTGCTAAGTGGAAGTAGGGAGGACATGTAGCACCAGAGATCAAAATCATGGTACAGCTTTTGCAAAGGTTCTGCTCTACCATTTTGAATCACATCGTCAGTCTTCAGTTAACATTAAAATGCTTGGGGCCAGAGCAGTAACACAACAGTAGGGCTTTTGCCTTGCACTAGATGACCTAGGATGAACCCAGGTTTGATCCCCAGCATCCCATATGGTCCCTGACCCTGCCAGGAGTGATTCCTGAGCACAGAGCTAGGAGTAACAGTGATCATCATCAGGTGTGGCTAAAACCCAAAATTTAAAAAATAAACAAACATTAAAATGCTTCATTCCTTTAGTCTTTGCATGTCCAAAGCTCATTCCAGTTTCTTCTTTTCTTTTCTTTCTTTCTTTTTTTCTTTTTATTTTTTTTGGTTTTTGGGCCACACCCGGTGATGCTCAGGGGTTACTCCTGGCTGTCTGCTCAGAAATAGCTCCTGGCAGGCACGGGGGACCATATGGGACACCGGGATTCGAACCAACCACCTTTGGTCATGGATTGGCTGCTTGCAAGGCAAATGCCGCTGTGCTATCTCTCCGGGGCCTCATTCCAGTTTCTTTATGATGCTAGTCGGGGTCCCCAGGCAACATCTGTGAAGTGGGGGAGGAAAGAAATTGCAGCCTTGAAATGAAATCTACTGCTTTATCTCTATCCACCTCTGCCACTCTAGGAATGGCTGTGAAAATCTAGGACTTATAAAGTTTTCAGTGAGTCTTGCTCTTTGTGGGAAAGAAAAGTCAGTCCTAGATCTTATGTAGGCCTTTTGGGGCATTGCCTTTCCCACACAAAAATTAATTTCAGGAGATGAGCAATGAAGCAAAAGCACACACATCTGTTTGGACATTCTGACAAAAAAAAGGGAGAGAGAGAGTAATGGGAGAGAGAATGTAGGTTTCTGCAGGATGGAAAGAGAGGCCTAGTACACATTCCAGTATTAAAATGTGAAGTACAATATTTCAAGAGTAGATATGCAGGCGGCAGGTGCCTACAGCCTGAGTGAACAGCACATGTGTTTGAGTCCCCTTAGATTTAAGTTTTTTTTTTCATTTGTTTGTTTTGATTTTGGGTCACACCCAGCAATGCTCAGGAGTTACTCGGGGCTCTGAGCTCAGAAATCATTCCAGGCAGGCCCAGGGGACCAGATGGAATGCCTGGATTTGAACCACTGTTCTTCTGCATGCAAGGTGTAGGAGCGGATGTGTGGATAAACAAGCTTTCATTTACTGTTGGTGGAAATGTCATCTTGCCCAACCTTTCTGGAAAAAACATAGATATTCCTTTAAAAACTGGAAATTGGAGCCAGAGAGATAGCATGAAAGTAGGGCGTTTGCCTTGCATATGGTGGTTCAAATCCTGGCATCCCACATGGTCCCCTGAGCCTGCCTGGAGCGATTTCTGAGCGTAGAACCAGGAGTAACCCCTGAGTGCTGCTGGGTGTTACCCAAAAACCAAACAGAAACAAAAACAACAACAACAGAACTAAAAAACCTGGATATTGAACTTCCTATGATCCAGTAATACTATTCTTAGGAAAATACCATAGGAAAAAATAAACACATTACTAAAACTCCTATGCACTCCCACATTCATAGCAGTACTATTTAAAATCTTGACAGAATCTTGATACAACCCAGGTGACTGACAAGAGATGAGTAAGGAAACTGTGTGTATATCTACACAATAAAATATTATGCAGCCATTAGAAAAATTGAATTTATGCATTTTGCATATACATGGATGGACATGGAGAGTATTATGCAAAGCAAAATGAATCAGAAGAAGAGAGATAGACATAGAATAGTTTCACTCATCACTGGGACATAAAAAAAAAAGACAGTGTGTGGATGATATTCAGAAACAATAGAAATGAAAATCAGGAGGACTATTCTATGGTAGATAGCTTCAAAGAGTGGAGAGTGCAGTTAGAGTAGAGAATGTCTAATTTGGAAAGGATATTATGGCATCCCTTTATTTGCCTAGTACAAACTTCAATGTCACAAAAGAAATGAGAGGAGAGAGAGAGAGAGAAGTGAGAGTGAGAGGAGAGAGAGACAGAGAGAGTGAATGAAGTAAAATTTCTGCCCCAGATGGAGGAGGAAGGGGTGGGTAGGAAAAAAGAGGGCATCATGGAGAAGAGAGGAAAATTGTTGACATTGATACCAGGAAATCCACACTGATGAAGATGGTTATATATTGTATGACTAATGCAATCATGAACAACTTTATCTGTGGAAGAAAAACAAACGTGTATTATAAACAAGCTTGTAACCATGATGTTTAAATTAAAAAAAAGAATTAAAAAAGGTATTAATGTCACTGAATTATACAATAAAATATTCAAATGGTTCTTTGTTATATATCTTATGTAACAGTAAAAGGGAATTTTAAGAAATAAAGAAAGAATGCATTAAGATGTAAGAGTGCATCTTAAGGACATGAGAGTACATTAAAAACTCACTGGCAGTCAGATCTCAAGAAGTAACTAAAATTTTCTATTTTTCTCTCATCTCTGATGCTCTCATTATGACATTTTAAAATCTGTTTTTAGTTTAGTCTCAATCTATGGCTCTCAACTTGTCAATTCTCCTGGAAAGAGACAATTGTAAGTGCACATGTTTCACAAATTTATCTACAGATAAATTTCTTGGAGAAAAAGAATCTGATTTCCTAATTTGAGACTAACAATGATAGACTAGAAAGGTAGAGTAATTTAATTAATTAATTAATTAATTTAATAAATTTAATAAATTAATCGAAGAAGATGTCAGTTACTGGGGGAATGAAAATAAAATTATGTGAATGAGTACATGGAAACAGAAAAATTAGAAGCAGAAAAATTGATATATACATAGCAGTTCATATAAAGCTTATATTATTAGAAGGAAAATAAACAGAATGAGTTTTAGACTTGATCTTCTTAACCTTGAAAACACAAGAAAAATAACTGATAATCAAAAGAAACATGAAAAAATGCTACACATCACTAATCATCAGGGAGATGCAAATCAAAACAACTATGAGGTACCACCTCACACCCCAGAGATTGGCACACATCACAAAGAATGAGAACAAGCAGTGTTGGCAGGGATGTGGAGAGAAAGGAACTCTTATCCACTACTGGTGGGAATGCCGTCTAGTTCAACCTTTATGGAAAGCAATATGGAGATTCTTCCAAAAACTGGAAATCGAGCTCCCATACGATCCAGCTATACCACTCCTAGGAATATACCCTAGGAACACAAAAATACAATAAAAAATCCCTTCCTTACACCTATATTCATAGCTGCACTATTTACCATAGCAAGACTCTGGAAACAGCCAAGATACCCTTCAACAGATGAATGGCTAATGGTACATATACACAATGTAATATTATGCAGCTGTCAGGAGAGATGAAGTCATGAAATTTTCCTATACATGGATGTACATGGAATCTATTATGCTGAGTGAAATAAGTCAGAGAGAAAGAAAGACGCAGAATGGTCTCACTCATCTATGGGTTTTAAGAAAAATGAAAGACATTCTTGCAATAACTTTCAGACACAAAAGAGAAAAGAGCTGGAAGTTACAGCTCACCTCATGAAGCTCACCACAAACAGAGAGAAGTTTAGTTAGAGAAATAACTAAGTTTCGAACTATCCTAATAATGAGAATGTAAGAGGGAAATAGAAAGCCTGTCTAGAGTACAAGCGGGGGTTGGGTGGGGAGGAGGGAGATTTGGGACATTGGTGATGGGAATGTTGCACTGGTGATGGGTGGTGTTCTTTACATGACTGAAACCCAAACACAATCATGTATGTAATAAATTTGTTTAAATAAAAAAAGAAAGAAAAATAACTGATAAAATGTTGAGTCAGGGACTGGAGAGATAGCATGGAGGTAAGTTGTTTGCCTTTCATGCAGAAGGTCACTGGTTCAAACACCAGCATCCCATGTGGTCCCCCGAGCCTGCCAGGAGCGATTTCTTTTTTTTTTTTTTCCCCAGGAGCGATTTCTGAACCTGGACCCAGAAGCAACCCCTGAGCGCTGCCGGGTGTGACCCAAAAACCAAAAAAAAAAAAAAAAAAAAAAAAAAAAAAAAAAAAACAAAAACATGTTGAGTCAATTTCAACAGGTATGGGACAGAGACTATAATTCTTCATTTCTAAACATTTCATGTGATTTTGTTAGTCCAAGGACCACATATTGAGAAGCCAAGCTTAAGAGCGGATGTGCATTGGTGTTGCTAAGAAAGGACAGAACTAAATATCCAAGCCACAGAGTCAACAACAATAAAATGATGTGATCAAAACTTTAACAACCAAAAGTGAAAATGGGCCTGGTATTATGGCAGGGTGGGGCAAGTGAGAATGGTATGGGATGGACTCTGGGAACATTAATGGAGGGAGGTTGACACTGGTGGTGGGATTGGTCCTAAAATGTTGTATGTCTAAAACCCAACTATGAATAATTTTGTAAATCACAATGACTTGAAGAAATTTTGAAAAAGCACATGCCAAAAGAACTCTATTTTGTATATATATTTTCTAGAACACACACTAAGCACAAGATGAGTTACTAGGAAATGGAGAGGCAAGCAAAGCAGATGCACATGATGAGAGGGCCTTCAATCTAATGTGTGCTGAGGAATGACGACCATAATGAGCTCAAATATCTGCAGTTGTCACAGTCTAAATTATGTAAAGAGATGAGAGGAAGATGAGGAGGAGGAGAAAGAGGAAATAGAGAGGAGAAAGGAAGGAAGTACAGGAAGAAAAAGTTTAAAAAGGGGAGGGTGGTTGGATGTAATAGGAAAGAAGATAAAGAGAAGAGGAAGAGAGGGGAGAAAGGGAGATGAAAGAAGTGTGATGGAATAAAGGAGGAGATGAGGAAGAAAATGAAATGGAATGGAGGAGAAGGGAGTTAAAGGATAAAGAAGGGCAAAGGGGGAAAGAGGTTAAGGGTATGGGCATGAAGCAAGAGGAAGATAAAGGGGAGGAAGAGAAGTCATGAAGAAATTGCAGCAGAGTTATTGGACACTTTCCCTGTGGTGGATCTCAGAGCAGAAAATTGTGAAGTTTAAAGTTTAAAGTTTAGACTTTTCCAGTCTTCTTCTATCCTGACTCCCTAGTAATGACCACACTCCTCTGGTTTGCTTGAAAATCTTGCAGACTTTCTGCTCTCTACTCCTAAGGGCCAATTGAAATAATTTCTTCTTTAGATGATTGAGTGAAAGTAGTCATATTTAAAATTCACTATCATATACTTACCACTTGACAAAAGATAATGTCCTTATACAATATAGGAAAGCCATTCTTTCCATTATATTCTAACAATTTCATTCACATACACAATAATAATGATGACAATAATAGCAACAACAACAATCAAGGAAACCAATATAATTTCCCACATTCTCTGGTACTTTATAATGAAATGGCCAAGGGCCAACTATCAGGGGCATTGACAGACACTGACAGGGGAGAGATTCTCTACACAATATCTAGAGAAGATTAGAGCTTCTCTCCTTTCTTGCATAACTATACCCCAAATTCTTACCAGCTCTTTGGTATTTCTTTTTTTTTTTTTTTGTGGTTTTTGGGTCACACCCGGCAGTGCTCAGGGGTTACTCCTGGCTCCATGCTCAGAAATTGCTCCTGGCAGGCACGGGGGACCATATGGGATGCTGGGATTCGAACCGATGACCTCTTGCATGAAAGGCAAACGGCTTACCTCCATGCTATCTCTCCAGCCCCTAGCTCTTTGGTATTTCTTCTCAAAGAAACCACTAGTTAAATTTTCAGGTTACCAGTATATACCTCAGGAGTCACACAACATGCTTCTGAAAGGAATCTCTTGATTCTTAATTTCTTGAAAGGGTTCCTTTCTTGTCTATATTTCATAGAGACTAAAATACAAGCCAGAAATAGATAATAATATAAAATATGCTATGATAGCATTTTTGAAAATGGAGGTTTTGTCGAGAAAAAATACACATTCCACGTTCTTTCTTTCTATTTTTTTATTTTTAATTATTAGAACAAAGATGCAAAGAGGACAAGGTAAAGTTACAGTGGAAGGACAATCACCCATAACATAATTCTCAGAAGTCCCCTTGCTGATATCTTAACTTTGAACTTTCAGCCAAAGAACATTAAGATAAATAAAACAGAATCCATATACAATTACTTTGTCCCTCAAGTCCCCAGATTGTAACACATTATAATATTTCTTAACAGCACACAAGCAATCTAAAACCATAAAACTTATGTAACTCCTTAAACATTAGAGGCATAGTATTTTTTACATTTCCATGTACATGCATATTAGCTTAAGTTAACCTCACATTTTTTTAATTAAATATATTTTTTATTTAAGTAACATGATCATATTTGGGTTACAGTCATAACCAGAACACCCCCCTTCACCCAGTGCAACATTACCCTCTCCCCCCTTCCCATCCCCTGCCTGTATTCAAGACAGGTATTCTAATACAGTAATTTGTTTTTAAGTTCAGTAAGTGGTATGTTTTTCCTTAAAGGATAAGAGTAAAAAAATATAGTAAAGGTGTGATAGTGGCAATCGTCAATGTTTGCATAGGTCCAGAAAAATGGAGAAAATGGAAAAAAAAATCCTTGACCTGAATACAAAAAGGCCTCACCCCAGAAGTTTATTGGCATAAGACAGACTCTGGGTTCCAGGCATACCAGTCTATCCAACTCCAGTCATTTTCAAGATCCCGGTGAAACTTTTTCACACTTTAGCTATAGTTGGTATTAGGCTTTTATATTTAAAGACTCTGGATTCTGTGCATTTTTTTCATTGATGTCAGGCTGATGTGGAGATTCCTCTAGTTTCAGCATATCATTAAATGCAGAGCGATCTGCCCTGCATGCAGACTGTTTTTGAGTCGCCTGGGTGTTGGGAGTACTCTTTGGAGTAAGTCAATGCCAAAGCAGGTAGGTCTTCTCTGGTAGAGGCTTGGATCCTGGGAATGTTAAAGACAATTGTGGTTGTTTCCATAGTTCAGGTGTGTGTGGGTGATGCTCATTCTTCTGAGGCCTGAGCCAAATCATTATGCCAATGTTCAGGGTAAAAGGCCTAATTACATTACCAAATATGTGTTCCCATCTCTATTAGATAAGAACTTGTTGGGGCCCGGAGAGCACAGTGGCGTTTGCCTTGCAAGCAGCTGATCCAGGACCAAAGGTGGTTGGTTCGAATCCCGATGTCCCATATGGTCCTTCATGCCTGCCAGGAGTTATTTCTGAGCAGATAGCCAGGAGTAACCCCTGAGCACTGCTGGGTGTGGCCCAAAAACCAAAAACCAAAAAAAAAAAAAAGCACTTTTTGCATATGTATTATTTTCCTATTTTAATGTGCCTATGCAAAAGAGAAGCAATGCCACAAGATATTGTTGGTGCATCTGGGGGGCAACGAATAAAGTCCAACATTTCCCGTAACTTGGTATAAACGTGAAATCTATACAGAGTTACTCTTCTACCAGTATTACTCTTCTACCAGTATTGCTTATAAAACAGATCTCACAGGGGGAAAATCAAACAATCAAATAACTAATCTAGTGGGCAAAATTGTCACAAATGAGGATATTTGAAAAGAGTTATAGATATAGATGTTAAGGGGATACATCTGAGATATACAAAAGAGATACATGTGACCCTTTTATGTTTTAAAAAGAAAAAAAGAAATAAAACAAGGGTATTTGAAGACAACAGGTAATAGTTGAGTATGAGACATGTTTTGCGGCATTATATTGTCCTTGAACTAGGGGTTATGCTGAAGTTGATTTCGGTATCATGCAACAGTCCATAGTTTGATGGGGGCATGAGGGGCCACCAAGCATGGTCAACAGGCGTGTTGGTTGTAGTTGTTTGTGTAGGCGTGAGCTGGGGACCGAGAGGGTGTCATTCAATGAGGAGCTAGATGGTGGTGTTGGAGCAGAAGGTCAGTCTTGATGTCTACCCAATTAGGAACTGAGGATAAGGAGTTAACCTCAAATTTTAAGTGTTTTTTTTTTTTTAAGGATTAGAGGCAAAGGAGCACAGTAAAAATGGTGTTAGAGTGGCAATTGTTGTTTGCATAGGCCCAACAAAATATGAGGGGCATGGAAAGAAATAACCTTGGCCTAAATACAAAGAGACCCTACCCCTGAAGTTTCCTGGCATAAGACCAATTCTAAGCAAGCTAGATCGTCCAATCCAAGACATTGTCTGTAGTGCCAACACACTTTTATTTTTCACACAGTCTCTGTTGTTGGTATCATGTTTCTGTATTAAAGATCCTGGAATCTGCATATCCTACATTGAAGTCAGGATGTGGAGCGTCCTCTCGTTTCACCTCACCATTAAAGGGCAAACATTCCACGTTTTTTCTAAAAATCAATTATATTCATGACTTCACATCACTTACTTTTTTTTTACAGGTTTTAAAAATATTTATTATTTTTTGAAGTTAATATGTGCAAATAAAAATGGAAAATATCAAGAAGCAAAGAACATAGTAACAATTACTGACATTCCTTCTAGGTCTTGTTTACCAACACCATTAAGTATCCATTGTGTTATTAAAATCATAAGTTATGTATCATGCTTCTTTATACACCCTAAATATTTACTATTTTAAAGTCCCAAAGACATACAAGTATTTGGTAAAGAATAATACACAACACCAACTCAGTTTGGAAGAAAAAAATAATCATGCCTTTTTTGGCAATGAAAATTTCTTAAAGACAAAACAGCAACAATGCCTCTATGTAGATATTGGCATAGTTACAATTAAAATACTGCATTCCCTTAATGTTCAAGTAAAAACGAGCAAAGCAATTAAGTATAAGATTCTAAGAGGACTCATTATCCAAATCAATCTATTAAAATGTTAGCAGGGAAGCTAAGTGCTAACCAAAGTACCAACACTGTAGTCCTGTGTGTAGCCAGCCAGCCAGCCAGCCAGCCACACATACACACACACACACACACACACACACACACACACACACACACACACGCACAAACACCTGGGCAACATCAAAAGCCACCAGAAGCAGTCCCTTCCTCTTCTCATCTTTCTATCCTTCTGCTGCCAACTGCAGGAACAAGGCCTGATATTTTGTCATTCAGAGATGGTTAACAAGTTTATGTCCAAGACGCTCCCTTTCTATCAGTTATAACAAAATATACAAATGAAATTAATTCACTAGTTCTACTTCTTATCATACATTGTCACCTCAAGACATCTAAAAACTTAGGTATTACAAAGTAATCAATGAACCTTGTCAACAATAAGCACAGGTTCTGTACAAAAGCACACATATAGACCTACTGTTAAAATCTAGAAAGAGCTCTTCCCTCACTCTTCCTCTTCTTCCACCATTCCAGTGACCAAGTACAAACCGTATCTTGATCTACACTCTTCCAGAATTCAGTTCTTCCTAAACACTAAAATAAATTATATAGGAATAAAGTTTACTAATATTACTTCTTAAAATACATAGTATTACACAATGGAATACTACATAGAAGTAAGAAATGATACAGTCACTGATTTTGCAGCAACATGGATGGATCTACAAAATATTATGTTAAATGAAGTAAGCCAGAAAAAGAAGGATAAATACAGAATGATAGCACTTTTCTTAGGTACTTAGAATATATACCATATATACATATAATACTCCAAGAACAAATATAAAGGTCTAATAGGGTAGAAACTCCAAGCACTGTAGTTGTCAGCATTTACTGGGAAGAAATATTAAAAACAAGTGGAAGAGGAACAACACAAAGCCTCGACTATCCATTATACCATAAGGAAACCAGCAACAATGGAACATTGGTTTAGTGAACAGGTATGTAATCAGCCTTTTACTACAAAGGATTTTTTTTTTTTTACAAATAATGTCTTAGGGAGTTTATACACAGATACAGGTGAAGAATATGGTTGGAAACCAGAGACTTCAGCTGCAGCGTTTCCTAACAATATGTTTTAATGCCTTTATCTTACTAGGTATAAAATAACCTCTCAGCTTCCCTGTCCACAGGGATTTTTGGATACAAAGGGTGGATACCCTAATTTTACACCTTGGTACTCAGTCATACTAGATAACATATTCAGTTTGCATAATGAAAATGTCATGATAAAACACTTCAATTAAAAAAAACACTCCAATATATCCCTTTCCTTTGGTTTATGTCCTCTATTAGGACCTGAAGCATATGAAACAGTCAACTGTGAACCACAACTTATGATACACGACTACACACTCATATATATCATATATAAATAGGAATAAAAAATATAAAAATAGAAATGAGAAAATTGCAAACTGAAATAACAGGACTGAAAAACTTGGTAGGCAAAATGAATAAATCTAGAAAATATGGGAAGCAAAAAGTCCATCACAGAACTTTTTATGATTTCATTGACATGCAGTGTCAAGAATGGCAAATTTATAAATCTATATACAAATCAATATATGCATAAGTCTAGAATGAGGGTTAGGAGGTATGGGGAATAGTTATATTTATTCTTGATAGGAACAAAATCTAATATGATATTAGTATGATGCTTATACAACTCTTTTTTTTTTTGTTTTGGTTTTCTTTGTTTTTTTGGTCCACACCCATTTGATGCTCAGGGGCTACTCCTGGCTACGCGCTCAGAAATTGCCTCTGGCTTGGGGGGACCATATGGGACACTGGGGGATCGAACCGTGGTCCTTTCCTTGACTAGCGCTTGCAAGGCAGACACCTTACCTCTAGCGCCACCTCACCGGCCCCTATGCTTATATAACTCTTAAACATATTAAGAAGTTAAAATTTATAGACTTCAAATGCATGGATTTAATGACATATAAGTTATATTCTAATAAAACTATCATTATTTGAAGTATTCCTAACTTAAAAACTATGATATGTATATGTCTACTGATTCCTATATCAAATGTTTCCTAACGTGACTGCACACTAAAAATCAGCTGATGGGCCAGAGCAATAGCACAATGTTGGGACGTTTGCCTTGCACATGAATGACCAGGGACAGGCCTGGGTTTGATCTCCAGCATACCACATCGTCTCCCGAGCCTGCCAGGAGCAATTTCTGAGCACAGAGCCAGGAGTAGCCCCTGAGCACCACAATGTGTGCCCACCCCCCAAAAAAATCAACTGAGAATGCCAAAGTCACATTCTGTATTGAACAGACAGCTGGAGCAATAGTACAGTGTACAGGTCAGTTGTCTTGCACACCACCAATCCAGATTCTAATTCCAGAATCCCTTATGATCCTTAGACATACTAGGAGGACATATTTAAGAAAATATGTTTCATGTTCTTAATAGAGAACAAGACACTGGTTTCTTTCTTCTATGAAACATCATTAAAAGAGCATAGTCATAGTTGACACTGATGGGCAGAAATCAAATTTGAAGTCAATGTTATGAAAAAATTGAAAAATTGAGCTCTTGATACCACGATCAAATTACTGAGCCAATAAAATATAAAATACTGCCACTGTGCTACCTGATCTCTAGAATCAATAGATTTCCATCTAATTTAAATTATATTTTCTAATCTGACAGATTATCACAGACACCATCTCTGAGGGAATTAAATATTGTAGTCACTGAGACTAAAGGATGCAAAAGATATTCTTCATAGTATTTCTATGGAAATTTCATGTAATACTGAAAGAAACAGCCCCATGTAGAAATGACCTGATACAAAACTAGGTTCAGTGTGTCCAAATAAAAGTCAAAGTAAGCAATATTATCATTTTAGTTGAAGTAAGAAAAAATGATTTTGAGCAAAGAAATATAGAAAGGTGGAATGGTAGCTCACATGAGTCAAACAATATTATTTTGCCTTATTCTACCTAGAATAAAAGAGAGCAAGAAAAATTTTGCTTGGGGTGCAAGTAACTTTACTGGAAGTTAAACCAGTGTTTTTTACTTTAATCCAAACATGATTAATTAATTAATTTATTTTTTATTTTTATTGTGGCCAAAGTGAATTACAAATCTTACAAAGTGATATTTAAGGTACACAGTGACACCAGCAGTATTGTCCTTCCTTCATCCTTGTTCCCAAACATATATCCCTTATCTCTCTCCTTTATGCCCCAGAATGCTAGTGTAACTAAAAGCATTTATGTTAACACTAATGTAAACCTTTTTTTTTTTGCAGTGGTATTTTTACTAGTATTTTTACTAGTGGTTTCTTAAGGATTTGGAGTCAAAGAAGCACTGTAAAAACAATGTTAGTGTGGCAATTATCGTTTGCATGGGCCCACCAAAGTATGGGGATCATGGAAAGGAAAAACTTTGGCCTAAGTACAAGGAGACCCTACCCCTGAAGTTTCCTGACCATTTCTAGGCTCCAGGCAAACTAGTTTGTCCAATCCCGGTCATTGTCTGTAGTGCCCATAATTATATTTTTCATAGTCTCTGTTGTTGATCTCACTTTTCTGTATTGAAGGTCCTGAAATCTGTATATCCTACATTGAAGTCAGGATGGTGCGGAGCGGTGTCTAATTTCAACTTGTAACAAACATGATTAATTAAAATTTTTTTAATTTTAAAATTAAAAAAATAAAAAAAACATTTAATCCAAATGATGCCATTTGATAATCAGTAAACTCACTGATTATTAGCTAGCATGATGAACTCAGTTCTTTTTCAATGAAGAGATGACAGGTAGAGAGGTTTGTGAGTATGAACATGGTGTATATGTGTACACATCTGTGTGAATGTGTATAATTTTGTAATTTTTCTGAATTGAAGATGACAAGAATTCTGTTTTTTTACACTATAAAGAATAATAAATTGAATGTCTTTTCTCAGAAAACATTCCTAAACTTCATGACTGCATTTATAAGTATTTTCTTCTATCTTGAAAGCATCAAGTAGAGAGAATATGGCCTCTGAAGTTTTTAAAATTAAGGTCATTTTTCAAAATATTTTGTGAATATCTCTTTAATATTTCATAACTTTAAAGTTAGAAAGAAGCCTCAAAGGAAAGATAAGCACCATCTGCCTTTTGTGTTTGTTTTCAGCCTTAGCTTCTCAGGGGAAAATGTTATTAAGTAAACAGCAAAGAAGTTAGGTTATTGAGTGGTTTGAAGTATCTTGCTTCTTTGAAGAAATTGCATGTATTGGAAAAGGTGGAAAGGTGTTTCTTGGGTAGTACTGAGGTAAGAACGGCAATAATGGAAGAACAAGCCACAACTGCCAGTGGCCTTCTGTGTCTCCCAGAGACTAAAATGGATTTGAAGCTTGCCTTAACATCTTTCAAGTTTAGTTTCCTTGTAAATAGTGTTCAAATGATGTTTGCTCCCTGGTCCCTTCCAGGAACACAAAGGAAATCATGGCATAAAGGGGCACTGGAACCAGTGCTATTCTGATGAGAAAGGCTGTGTTTAAAAAGAGGACAAAGACATGAGAGAATTCCGCTCTTGAAATGATTCCTTTCCAGAGATAACAAAAGACTCAGTAATACTTACAGTCACCTTCTTAATTAGAACCTTCCCACGGGGACTGAAGAGATAACACAGTTGGTGTCATCAGATATTAATATGGCCACACCAGCTTTGTTTTTTAATTTTTTATTTTTAATTATGAGAAAAATGATGCAAAGAGGACAAAGTAAAGTTACAGTGAAAGGACAATCACCCATAAACAGAGTTCTCAGAAGAAATCCCCTTGCTGACGCCTAAATATTGAACTTACAGTCAAAGAACATTAAGAAAAATAAGGCAGAACCCATGTACAATTACTTTGTCCACAAGTCCCCAGATTGTAGTACATTATAACATTTCTTAGCAGTACGCAAAGCAACCTAAAGCCATGAAATTTATGTGACTCCTTAAACATTGAAGGCATAGTATTTTTTTATATTTTCATGCGCATACATATTAGTTTAAGTTAACATCAAAAGTTTAAGAGGTTTTTTTTTTTTTTAAGGGTTAGTTAAAAAGGCACAGTAAAAACGGTGTTAGAGTGGCAAATATTGTTTGCATAGTCCCACCAAAATATGGGGGACATGGAAAGAAAAAGCCTTGGTCTAAATACAAGGAGACCCCTACCCCTGAAGTTTCCTGGCATAAGACCAACTCTAGGTTTCAGGCAAACTAGTTTGTTCAATCCAAGTCGTTGTCTGTAGTGTCAATACGGTTTTATTTTTCACGCAGTCTCTATTGTTGGCATCTCTCAGGAGAGCTTCAGGAGACAGAAGAGAAACACACAAAGTTGACAGGTCCCCTTAATCTCTCTCAGTTGCTAATCCCCACTTTTTTTTTTAAAGAGCATGTATCACATAGTTGGAATAGTTGATCAAATACATTTGTTCCCAGGTAAGTGGGAGCAAAATTATTTAAAAAAGATAAAATAAATAAAAACAAGAAGAGGAAAAAAGAATAGTATAGCAAGAAGCAAATTTGTGAAGAGTATTGTATATCCAATGAGGCTACTAAGTCATCATCAGGGGCTTAGGAAGCTCTTGTTGCTAGCTAATCATTCTATTTCATTTGTTTCTGAACATTAGGTCTCTTCACATACACACTGGAGTTAAAATTGGTGGTTTCTTTCTTTTTTGGGGGGAGGAGTTGGGCCACTCCTGGCGATAATCAGGGGTCACTCTTGGCTATCTGCTCAGAAATTACTCCTGGCAGGCGCAGGGGACCATAAGGGACACGGATTCAAACCAACCACCTTAGGTTCTGGATAAGCTGCTTGCAAGGCAAACGCCACTGTGCTATCTCTCCGGGCCCAAAATTGGTAGTTTCTTATGGAGATGAATGTATTAAATACAAATTAAGTTCTTACAGCAAATGTTGCCATGCTGTCCAGGAATTCCAAGCACTATTGTGAATAGTGTGGCTTTTGTGGGCCATGTTTTTAGCTGCCAGGCCTTCCAGAAATAGGAAAAGGTGAGGGGGACACACTCAGTCCAAGTAAAGTTCTGATAATATCAGCCTAACCACCAGAATACTTGGAGTTTTGGTTTGATGTGTGTGTCTCTACAGAGAGCCATAGAGGTGTAGTGAAGCAGGGCTATTGTGACAGTTGTGAGTGATGGGTGGCTTGGGTAGGCACGAGTAGAAAGGTAGCTTTGTCTTTTCCTCTTAAAACTGTCAGCTTTCAACTGTGTGGATTGTGGCCTCATATTTATTCTCGGCTTGGTTTACATTTCTTTTTTTGTTGTTGTTTTGTTTTGTTTTGTTTTGTTTTTGGGGCCACACCTGTTTGATGCTCAGGGGTTACTCCTGGCTAAGTGCTCAGAAATTGCCCCTGCCTTGGGGGGACCATATGGGACGCTGGAGGATCAAACCGTGATCTTTCCTTGGCTAGCGCTTGCAAGGCAGACACCTTACCTCTAGCGCCACCTCATCGGCCCCAACTTGGTTTACATTTCTTTTGAGAACAGAGTGAGTCCATGAAGCTGGCCAAATGCAGATATGGCGATTGCTTTGTGGGCGTGGTTTCACTACCAGGAGTAATTCTTGTGTGCAGATCCAGCACTCATTCCTGTGCACTGCTGGTTGTAGCCCATAGACAAAATAAGCAAACAAACAAAATCCAGAAATTTTGTTAAGTCAAAGTTTATCTACAGTTTTATTGTTTTAATCTGAGTAAAATATCCATCATTTTATTTATCCTGGTGATTTGTGGGCCTGGACCACTAAATTCATAGGAAAGAACACTGGGCTCCATGGTCACTACCACTACAAATATCTGATGTTTCTTTGAATACATACATTTAACCTATTGCTGAAAATAAATTTTGTTTTTAATAATGTCTACAGACCACTATTGTCTTCTCTCCTTAAAATGTTCACTAAAGTCCCCAGCAATCAATGAAATTGTCTTTAATGCTCTCAGGTTCAGCAGTGTGGGGCCAGTAGCTCTGCCAAATCAAATGCAGTGCTGATCAGAAAGCAAGTTTTTTTGACTGACATTATCTCATTCTAGACAGAAACCAATTTTTGCTAGAATTTTGTAATTTGTAACTTAAGGATATAAAATGCATTCAGGGAATCATTTCCCTCTACAAATTACAGGTTTGTCATTTAAAGAGGTTTAATAGCACTGAAAGAGCTTGCTTCTAGTTGTTAGCTTTTTTTCCCTTTGTCATTCTGAAAACTGCCATATTGATGCTCTCAGAACACAGGCTTAGAAAGAGAATAATGGCCTTCACTTCTTACAACCAAAACTATTGTTTTTTACATAGAGGCAGTAGAATCATGCCATATAACAAACATTCTTTTATTCAGGAAGCTTTGTTGTTTATGAAATTTAAGTAAAGCTAGATATTGTGACACATAAAAGATCCTCAATAGAAAGGGAGGGAAGGAGGCAGCAAGGGAGGAAGAATGGAAGGAAGGAAGAAAGGGAGCGAGGGGGAATGAAAGGAAAGGAGGAAGAAAGGGAGGGAGGGAGGAAGGAAGAAAAGAAGAAAGGGAAGAAAGGAAGGGATGAAGGGAGAAAAGAAGGGAGGGGAAGGAAAGAAGGGAGGGAGGAAGAAAGAAAAAAGAACAGGAGGGAGGGAGAGAGGGAAAAAGAGAGTAAAAGGAAAGAAAGGAAGGAGGAAGGGAATTTATGATTTTGTACTGAACATGATCAAAGGGATCACACTGGGCTTCCACTATAAGAGGAGGTCAATGTACATTCACATGGTTATTCAGGAGGATAGTTTGCTTGTTGAAATTCAGAATTTCATGGCTAATAAACATATCTAAAGTTTTTTTTGTTTGTTTTTGGTTTTTGGGCCACACCCGGTGGTGCTCAGGGGTTACTCTTGGCTGTCTGCTCAGAAATAGCTCCTGGCAGGCACGGGGTACCATATGGGACACCGGGATTCGAACCCATCGCCTTTGGTCCTGGATCGGCTGCTTGCAAGGCAAACGCCACTGTGCTATCTCTCCGGGCCTCCCCTTTTCATTTTTAATCTGGTTTATCAAGTTTATCTCTCTTGATTTTTTTTTGTGAGTTTTGCAGTGTAAACCTCAGGTTCTAAAGCCAGGACACTGGAGAGATGCAGGTCTGGAAGCAAATGTTGATCTAGAAAATAATTCACACAAATACAGGGTGGGAGAAACAGATCCAGAAATTCCAACATGTTAGCCGTCAGCCTCTATGAAGCAGCAAGCTCTGTGAGTTCAGAAATGCAAGAGAGTGTTTTCCTGAAAATCACAGTATCTATTAGGAAGGAATAGGTCACATCCAGAGGTGGTATTAGGTTGTCTAATCACCAGTCCAAGGTGCTACATTCAAAAATATTTCCAACCAAAGAGTAACAAGGTTATACTGAGTGGGATGTGATCTTATTGATCCCACATTCTCTCTCTCTCTCTATTAACCTGACAATGTCAGGTTCTAACAATCTATTTCAGTGTTTATACAGAAGAATAACTAGTGGACCCATTTGTGTTGTGAACAACCATGGAGATATTTGTGGCATAATATCAAAATTAGAAACATTGGTAGGAGGGGTGACATCTCCATGGTTTGGACCTTCAGAGGCAAATGGTGTTATGTGGCCTTCCCAAAAAGGAAGCAAAGTAGCCAGAAAATGGCACATGGCATGAGAAAGTTGGGTGGGCAGGAATTAGAGCCCTTGATGTGCCCAGAGGAAAAAAAGAGGCCATTGTCTTCATTATAGGTCAGTTTTGGTATGTCCTAGGATCCACAGCCTAGAAGACTTCCCATGCTGAATAGCAAAAAAAGAAGTGGCAAGATGCTCAGACTGCAGTGCAGGCTGGGATAAAGCATAAATCATGGGAACTATTAGGTATGCCTGACTAACAACTCTTTTGAATGTATAAAAGAATAAATAGCATAATATTTCATGTCCATGTATAAGAACACTCATGTCACATCTTCCCAATTTTATTTATATGTTTAAATGCAATTCCAACAAAAATATTGTCACATTCGTTTGTAGATATTAGCAAAAAAATATGAAGTTTTTATGGTCAGACAAAGGATATTGACTAGGCAACAATGTTGAATAATAAAGCCAAATATTGATATTATATATTCCTAAAATTAGCTATGATGCTACTTAATCAAGACCACAAAGACTACACGATGTTAGCAAAATAACATTTTGCTTGTAGATCAACTAGTAGAATGGTATTAGAATAGAAATCCCAGAAATAGACATTAATATAAAGAATAACTTAATACTGACAAATGATTAATCAAAACTACAGAAAACTGCATTTCAGTCAATAATGCCAGAGAAACTAAACATTCAAGTGTAAAAGTATGAATACAGAAACAGACACTACAGCATTAATAAGACTTAAATCAAAGGGGCCTGAAAGTATATATGAAAGATAGTATACTTTAAGTACCATTAAGATGCTTATCTTGCACTTAGTTGAACTCTTAGATTCCCCAGGACCACACAAGGCCCCCAAAGAGCACCTATATTAGTAACATTTGAGTTCAGAATAAAATATAGTTTGGAAACCTTCTTGTGTGGCCCCAAACTCTACCACTCACCCCCAAATTAAGTCAAAATGAATCATAGATCTAACTTTAAGTTGCAGGGCTAGAGAGACAGGGGTAAAGGCTTTGTACATGGCTTATGCTCATTATATCTCAGAAAAGGCATGAAGACCCTGGATTTTTCTCTACCTTCTCCCACTTGGTTGAGTTGGTACTGAGACTAAAGAAAGAGAGGTTGGCTTTGATAGGATAGGCAGAGAAATATCAGAGAAGGAAACTGACTCCTTAATTCTTTCCAAAAAGCTTGATTTATTATTAATCCTTGACAGCTACCCTACCTGCTTCAGACCAATCTGTCTGGGATTAGATACATGGTGTATGGGGTGATTTTACAAGCTATAGGGATTTATTTTACAAGGTCCTTCAAGCAACTCTATGAGTGAACCCCTGTGCTCAGAGCCATGTGTAAGCCCTTAATACCATCTGATGTGGCCCCTAAACCAAAACATAAAAGTAATAAAATATAAAACTCAGAAATGACATTAACAAAATCTAGTTGACCTTGGGCATAGGCAATAATTTTTTCATTACATATGCAACACCAGTAACATGGCCAGAAAATTGATTAATTGTGTGCCACTTAGAATAGAATCTCTGCTGTGTAAAATACAATGTCAAGAGAAACTAGACTGAGGGAAAATATTAGCAACTAGCAGTGGAAATAGAACTGTTACTCAAAATATAACAAAGAATCTTAAAGCTTAACAATAAAAAAATGAACAACCTGATAAAATAAAATAGAAGGCAGGAAAATGTATGATAACATATTTAAAGTCATAAATTACTAAGGAATTTCAATTTGAAAGAGCATTGATAATCAGTTTAGAAATTTTAATGGTCAAAATCGAAAGTTTCTTACACACACTAAAATATAATTTTACTGCATGATACAGATTTGGAACAACTTAGTATTTACTTAAATACCTAAAAGCCTCTTGAAGCCACAAAAATCACCTAGTGATGTCTATAGCAGCTTTTGTCATAAAATCAAAACCTTGGAAGCAATTATGATGTCCTTTAATAGTTAAATGAATAAAATCAAATGCATCTATACAATAAAATATTACTCAATGCTAATAAATAAGATATTAAAACATAAAAACATAGTGAATAAAAGAATCTGAAATGTATCAAAATGAAAGAACTTTTTCAGACTATAAAGGTAAAACTATAGGGCAAAGACATTTTTAGTGAAAAGATCAATGATTGCCTGGCATTAACTTTGAGGGATAAATAGGTAAATCACAAAATATTTGGGGTGTGTGTGAAACAATTCACTATGATACTGTAGTAATGGGTGCATATCATTTTGCCTTTATTGAAACCCATAGAACAAATGAAAAACAACTAATGTATACAACGGAGTTTAGGAGACACTGGCAATATGGGTTGGAATATATGTGCCACAATGGTACTGGTTATCAATAAACTGTCAAGTTCTGTACTTTTAAGGATGGGAAATATGTAGGATCTATAGTTTCCTCTCAACTTTTCTAGAACTTAAGCCATTTTTAAAAACCACACCAACTAGTTAAAAAATTGTTCTTTAGATGAGTATTTACTAAATTAAAATTTGTTTGCAATATCCTAACTGAAAATGTACAAATTATTTATTGTTATAAACTTATATTTATGGTATTACTATTGCTTTGAACAGCATGTTATATAATTTTTCAGTTTTGTAATCTGGAAGATTATAAGACAATTCCTTAATTGTTGAACATGATTAGAATATGAATGACTATAAAAAGATCATTATAAACTTTGTTATTTTCTTTTTATTCATATTGTGTTATTTTTATAGTGAATATGTATTAATATTTACCAAGAAAGTGCAGTTCTGTATTTTTAACCTATAAATATATAATATATTATATTAAAATATATAAATATAATTAAATAAATATATAAAATATAATTAAAGAAATATAAAATATTTCTTTTAATAGACCCTCCAAATGTATATCAGAAGAAGAGATGTTTCTCAATGGGGTTCCTAATCATCACTTTTTTCCTGATAGAATCAGTAGAAATGATTTTTGTGAACTTTTTTAGAGGTGGTCTTCACATTTATATGCATCTCTATATGGGTATGATTCTTCATTCTTATGGAAAATAACAGCATCATATATATATACATAGTTCTTTACTTTGCCTTTTTATTTTCATCATGATTTGTAAATAAGTATTAATATACATGATATTTTCTGAACACATTGGGGTGTATATTTCTTTAAGTGTGCCAACATAGGTTCAACAGTTGAGACGTATGTACCACAGTTGGTGATATTGGCTATTGATAAACTTTGAAGCTGTGTATGTGCAGGAACAGAAAACATGTAACTTTGAACTTTCTACTCAGCTCTGCTAGTAAATTACATGATAAATGCATTGAAATCTTTGGTATTTTCTCTTAGAGAGGCTGTAACAGCTGACATTCCCAACAAAGTAATCAAGTATGCAGGTACTCTGTGTGTATCTATAAAAAAAAAGTGTCTATATAATTTTTTAAATAAAGGGTGTGAATTTGGCATGCTGATATGTTAGCATCCATGCGGCTTTGTATTTGAGAGGTGAGTGCTGGTGTGGGGGTTTTCCAGTAGAGGCGATTGAGGAAGAAGTGGTTCATTGCTTGGGAAGATTGGGGCAGGTAGTGATCAGAGTCCTCTATCCACCTAGATGAAGAAAGAACATTTGCAAGAAATGTTGTATTCTTTTGGTTGTTATATTCATTCATAGTATTGTAAATCACAGTGAAAATTTTTTGTTTGTGTGTTTGTTTTTTTGGTCACACCCAGCAGAGCTCAGGGGTTACTTCTGGCAGGGTCAGGGGACCATATGGGATGCTGAGAATTGAACCAGGTCTGTCCTGTGTTGGCCGATGCAAGGCAAATGCCCTACCACTGTGCTATCGCTTCAGTCCCACGACAAAAAAAATTTTTAAGCACATAAATTAAAAGACCTCTAGATCTTAGAGGCCACTGCATTCCTTAGCGGTGGCTCCCTGATTATTAAAACAATACAGCATCTTTAAATATTGCAAAGTTTTCATGTTATATTACCTTCACTCTAGTTTCCATCCTGTGGCTCTCTTTTGCATGGATTCTACTCGTTATAGTAGGTCCACTTGAATAATTAATCTTAAAATCTTTAATCACATGGTCATCTCTTCACATAATATAACATATTTATGGATTTGTGAAGTTTCAACAAGAGTTTTCATTGGCTATTTATTTTGTTGGATCTATATTTATTGTTAGTGTAATTCTGTGTTGCAGTACCCAGAATTAAATGAATGATCTCATGTTTGAAATGCAGTTGCTATGAGGTGTCCCCTAAACCATACAAATTATTTTTTAAATAGTGTCAAAAAGAAAGTAAATGAACTATCCAATTTTTGATTTGGTTTGACATTTGTCTGGAGGTTACTCAAAGAGTTGATATGAGAATGAAAATATCTTGTTTTATCTTTCTTTCCTGAACCTAAATGTTGTTGTGGGGTTTTGTTTCTTTGTTTGTTTTTTTGGGTCATACTGGTAGAGCTCAAGAGTTACTCCTGGTTCTGCACTCAGAAATTGCTCCTGTCAGGCTCGGGGAACCATAGGGGATGCCGGGATTTGAATCACCATCCATTCTAGATTGGCTGCTTGCAAGCAAATGCCCTACTGCTTTGCTATCTCTCTAGCCCCCTAATGTTTTTTAAATGGAGAAATCACTTTATATAGGGATAAAAGACTCTGGATATACAACCTAAGTAATTGTTGGGGCTCAAAGAGACCTTCACACTAAATTTGGCAGTTGGTGGTCTTTGAACAAGTTATTAACTATTAACTATTTTACCAGCTCTCCCTAGATTCATTCCTC
Source organism: Suncus etruscus (assembly GCF_024139225.1). Classification (NCBI taxonomy): domain Eukaryota; kingdom Metazoa; phylum Chordata; class Mammalia; order Eulipotyphla; family Soricidae; genus Suncus; species Suncus etruscus. The sequence continues at coordinate 39,864,293 of NC_064861.1, forward strand.
AATTAAAGGGAAATTAGTGAAATTTATGTTTTTCTTATTTTTTAATCAGTTTATATGAATCAGTAGATTTTTCTGCTTTTCTATCAATAAATTTGAGTATGTTATAAGAGATAGAAGGAAATGTTTTATCTCCATCAGGCCTGTAAGTGGGGATCCTAATGATCATAGCATTAATAATGACTTCATAATATCACTACAGTTAGTGCATTGATTCAGATAAAAATCAAGATGATGCAATATGTTTTTGCTCAGAACCAAGAGGGATTTCTGAAGGCAAGTGCAATTTGAATTGAATTATTTTATTTCTTTTTTTGGTTTTTGGGCCACACCCAGCGGTGCTCAGGGGTTACTCCTGCCTGTCTGCTCAGAAATAGCTCCTGGCAGGCATGGGGAACCATATGGGACACCGGGATTTGAACCAACCACCTTTAGTCCTGGATCGGCTGCTTGCAAGGCAAACACCGCTGTGCTATCTCTCTGGGCCCCGAATTATTTTATTTCTTAACAAATCTCATATTGTTTGTATGCTTTCAGGAGAACAAAGATACCTCCGAGTACTGTCCTTAACTTTTAGACAGTTAACTTCATATTGTGAACTGCCACTGAGACTCATATAATCATTTAGACTCAGCTCAGCACTCAGATATATATTATTTTTCTGAATGTTTATTGGCTCTTTTGACTTTTAAAAGATGGCTCTATTATGTGTTTCATAAACACAAGACTGTAGGGAAGATGAGATGAGAGTCCTGTTTGGAGATGAATAGGGAGAGGTTTTGCCAATTTTTCTTGTACTCCCTTCTAGGAAGTTTCTAGTTTCCAATAATTCCTTACAACAATCCCCAGAAAGTTTTGGGTGCATTCCAAAGTGTTTTGCTATTCCCTTCCTATTTGTATTTTATAGTTGTGTAACACCACATGTTTGATTCTGTTAATACATGACTCTGTTAACACATATCCAGGTGCTTCCTGGGGAATCAGGCTTTCTCCACACTTGAGAAATTGTTTGGAAGTTCTAGCAGAGGAATGCATCAGTATACACTCCACCTAAGAATGGTTTATATTTATTTGGGGAAGATAATCTTTTTTGGCAATCAGGTTGTGCAATTTCAAGAGGGATGCATATGAAGCAGTGGGTGAGGATAGGAACACCCACCTATTCTGAAAGATCAGCTGAATCAATCCTGGTGGTCAAAATTATGACAGATGACAAGACAGATTTCCTTTACTCTCCATTTCTTACATTTGTTGCATGTAACCTCACGTCTGTTTTCAGGTGGAGACAAGAACCAATTATTTCATTCATTTTTCTGATTAGTATTTGTTCAGGAATAGATCTGTGACTGAGTCACATCTGTGAGAAATTTTGTAGAGACTTCTGAGAATTTTAACCTGCTCTTTTCTATTATTATTTGACAATAAAGATTAGATGGTATAGACTAGACCTAACATGAAAGTAAATAGAGGGGATGAAAATAGTACGATCAAAGAGGATAAAAAGACAATGAGAAAAAGTGACATGAAAGAGCAGAAGAAATAAAATGAAAAGAAAAATAAGTAAGAGGGAGGTAGGAATAGAGGGGAAAGAGAGATGCTTTTTTTGGGGAGGATTGGGTCACACCCGGCAGCACTCAGGGGTTACTCCTGGCTCTGTGCTCAGAAATCGGTCCTGGCAGGCACAGGGGAACATATGGGATGTCGGGATTCATACCACCATCCATCCTGGATCAGCTGCATGTAAGGCAAATGCCCTACCACTGTCTGTCTTTTAAGCCCAGAGAGAGATGCTATTCTTTATTTATATATAGAGAAAATCAATCTTAGGTTGAACTGTATAACCTTGTCTTGTTCACTTTTATGCAATCAATAGATTGTGTGCAAGTGCTTTGTAATATATAAAATAGTTTATGCACATATTGCTTCTAGGCCTTTTGGCTAAGATCAAGTGTATTTATGCACATATGACCGCTACTTTTAATAATATTACTTTTTAATGTTAATAGAGGGAAACCATAATAAATAGAGGAAGGACATGGGAGAGTGATAATAGTCTATATGTGTTTCTACCACAGGGTTTCTTGGGTGAGAATGGATGAAAGAGAAGTTGTGATGTCCTTTGTTGATGTTTTTAGTGTTTGAAGAGAAAAACCTACCCATGTAACTTCATATGAGTAGAAATAGCTTAAGTTTGACAATATTATTTTATTTTATTTTTATTTATTTTTATTGAGACCAATGTGAATTACCATATTTTCTGGTGTATAAGACGATTGGGCATATAAGATGACCCCTACTTTTCCTGTTAAAATATAGGATTTGGGCTATATTCACCGTATAAGACTATCTCTCTTTGAATGCACACCAAATGGAAATTTAAAAACAAGAGAAAAAGAGTAGAATCCTCAAAGGTTAACAGTATATGTTTACTAAGCTAGACTTTGGAGTGCTAACAATCATTTTATATTTGTCATTTATAGTGAGTGACTAATTTTTTTTAATTGTGATCTACATTGAGAGCAGGGAGAGGGGGCTCTTCCAAGAACAGCTGGCTGGGGTGCAGTGATTAATAGGACAGCTAGAGGGAGACAGAGCACCTTCTCTGTGTCCCATGAAAGCTGAATAGAGGGCTGAACACCAGAAAGCTACATACTGGGTGGCTGAATGAGATGCTGTGCTTCGGTAACTCAGCTCCTCTGTGTGCCCTGAAAGATGAATCAAGACAAGCAGAGGACTGAGTGATGACTCCTGGCAGCTGGATGGGATGCAGCGGTAAGAGGGGGGCGGATCACTTGTCCCTGAAGCTGGAGTAAGTTTCAGCATGCTGTATAGTGGCATATAAGATGACCCTGACTTTTAAGAAGTTTTTCATGGGTTAAAAAGTCATCTTATATACCGGAAAATACAGTACATGTCTTTCACAGTTGTATTTCAGGTACATAGTGACAGTGAATTATGACCATTCCCAGTGTTGACCTCCTTGCACAATAGTTCCCAGCACGCATCTCATGCATGCATCCACCCTTAGCTCCCTGGTCTACTAGTGTAACAGGTCCATCTTGTGTTTAGCTTGTTATAGTTTTGTGTCTCTTGATTTTATTGTCATTGACTTTGGCTTGGGTATTTAGATCTCACAATTATTTTTTTTCCATTCAATACACCTGAGACCACTTGGCTGCAGGGTCTCATCCACTTTTTTTTTCTTTTTTTAATTTGTAGGAAGACATAGAAATATGAGGCAGAACAAAATGATTAATTTTCTAAGGTTTTATGAAAAAGGCAGGACCCTTTATCTAGAAAATATAAATAAAATCAAAAAAAGAAAGGGGGAAGATGTGACAAGTTTGTTTTTTTGGTTTGTTTGTTTTTGGTGTAAGCACAGTAAATGTTAGGGAAATCATAACGGAAAATCCCTTGGCATAAGAGATATAGGGTGTTTTCACCCATGAAGCATACTGTCATAAGATCAACTACAAGCTCCAGACATGTTAGTTGTGCAACCCTGAGGTCTTTCTTTATGGTCCCAGGAAAAGTTCTGTTCAGTCACTATTGTCACAGTCAGTCTTCTGTAATTAGAAATCTTGATTTTTGCACAGATCCTAGGATGAAGCCGAGGTATCAGGGAGTATCTTTTGATTTCATTTCACCAGTAGGTGGTGAGGTAGGGCAACCTGCTCTTAGAGCAAGTTGTTGCTGTTTCCTTGTAGTCAGAGTGTCATGTGAACCTACCCTAGAGCAAGTTGGTGTCAGAGTGGCATTAGGGCTCCCCGCCCCAGAGGGGGTTTGATTCCTGGTGCTAATACAGGAAACTGTGCCAGTTCTAAGGTTGAGATCCAGAGTTCAAGTTTGGACAGTAGCTGCCCAATCAATTGAGACCTAAGTCAAGTCTCCATGACAAATAAAGTTTTAATAATCTTATGTTGATTGTTTATCACACAGGGAGAGCAACTATATATAATGAGCTAGTATATAGAATAACTGAATTAATAAATATAATATGTAAAGGAGGGATGACCTGATTACCCTTGCCCCAGAACTTAGGGAGGAGAAGGACAGAGAAGAAAAATTAAGGCTGGAATGAGAAAGATGAGATAAGTAAGTAATGGAGGAAAAGGAATTGAAGCCTCTGTTATATTGGTGAGATGTGAGGGTGGTAAGCTATACATATAAAGCATTAAACAACACTGAAAATGACATCTAAAATGAAATTGCCAAACTTTGTAATGTGCTTGCTAAGGTAGCAGACAGAGGGTTAAGAGGGGGTTAGAATGGAAGTTGTGGAATATTGGAGGAGCTGAAACTGGTAGTAGGATTGGTATTGAAATATTGTATACCTAAAACTCAACTATCAATAATTTTGTAAATCATTATAATTTTTTTTTCCTTTTTTTTTGGTTTTTGGGTCACACCCGGCAGTGCTCAGGGGTTACTCCTGGCTGTCTGCTCAGAAATAGCTCCTGGCAGGCACGGGGGACCATATGGGACACCGGGATTTGAACCAACCACCTTTGGTCCTGGATCGGCTGCTTGCAAGGCAAACACTGCTGTGCTATCTCTCCGGGCCCAAATCATTGTAAATTTAATTCAATATTTTTTAAAAACTTTATTTATTTATTGATTGATTGGTTGTAGGACCACTCCCAGCAGTGTTCAGAGTCACTCCTAGTTCTGTATTCAGAAATCACTTATGGCAGGCTGGGAGATCACATGGGATACTTGGTTTTAAACCTGGGTCTGTCCTGTGTTGGCTGTGTGCAAGGCAAACCCCTTACTACTGTACTATTGCTCTGCCTCCCCCTCCCAATATTTCTTATTTGTCTTTTTGTGGTGATTTCACATTCTTTTGCCCATTACAAAGAGGTGATGTCTTTCTGTTGGTGTTTGCTCATCAGACTATAGAACTCCAAGCATAGCTGTTCATTACAGTCTTATGAGGACTTGTAAATATACCAATGACTGCATCAGAACCTTCTGGACTATGATTTAATTTGTCTGGAGTGGAGCCTGGATGTTACTTAAATTTGAAGCCAGAATTGAGAGTCACTGTCTTAAGGATATCCCTAGCCAAAGAAACAGGTAAAGAAAAATAATTCAAACAGCCTCACATATATGTGGCATATTGTCTACTACTAAGCCACATCCTTGGCTCACAATTATAGATAGGTATTTTATATATTTGAGTCAAAAGAAATATTTTATCCCATAGGGAGATACTAGGCAAGCTCTAGTCACAAGACTGTGGCAAGCTAGCCATAATCTCGTTTTGAACTGGCTTAAACAAAGACAAGATTACTAGTCTCACAAAATTTATGGCCTCAAGTGTCCTGAATACAAGTGCTTTTAGAATCACTTAGATCTTTCTTTCCGCTATCTGTTTCTTGTCTATTTCCATGTCTATGTGGGCTGTCCTGTGTATCCTCAGAGATGGCTGCCTCAGTATATATCACTGTTGAGTGGCAAACCTGGAAGTAAAGGAACTGCTATTTCCATATGTTATGTATTAGGCTTGGGAAGGATTTACATAATGAGTGAACTCTGGAATCAGTCACTAACCTATGGAAGGAAGTGGTGAAATATTAGGACTGTAGCCATCTAGAACACTACAGGAGTTAGAGTATTATTCAAAGCAAATAGCATAGAATAAGACATAGAAGCATTTAACAGAGTGTGGTATTTTGCTAGGGCACAAAGAATGAAGAAAAGGCTATAAACTTGAGAAAAGTTCAGGGTGTGGAGGCTCTCAGGGTGGTTTGAGTTTAGCATGGCCATGTCACCCATAAGGACGGAGAGATAACAACTGGGGCCATTGACCAAGGGCCTGCCAAGGATGTTAAAAGTTATGGTCACTACAGGGCATTAGGCAGGAGATTTGACATGATTAGATTTTATTTTTATAAAGATCAAGTCTGGTGAGAACTGGAAAAGCTAAGTGTGATAAGCTCATGCTTTGTACAAGTTTTGCATTGCTGAAAGTTCATGCTTTGTTCACTAACACTACATGATCACCCAGCAATGCCAGCATCAATCCCCGAGCACAGAACCAGGAGTAGCTCCTGAACTCTACTGGTTGTCACCTCCCCAATAAAAATAATCACCTCTGGTTGTGGAGTGTGGAAGAGACAGGCTGCCTCTTTTCTATTGGACATTATTGGAATAATTCATCAATATGACCCAGATCTGTGCTTATATTTAAACTTTGTAGTTTCCAAATACATTCACATTTGTTATGCTATGAGGTGAATGGAGAGGGGACTGTCATTTTATGTTTCATATTGGGCCAATTTATCAATAATCTTCATGACAATTATGTATGTGGCGTTTAGTATGTGCCAACTAAGAAATGCAGTGGCCTCTAAGACTTGGAGGTCTTTTAATTTTATTATTTATGTGCTTACCCAAAGTCTTAATAAGTGAGTTTCTATAAGTCATTTAAGGAAGACTTTTCTAGACTTATAGAAAGACTTCTATAAGTCATCTAGGGAAAATTTTCCCAAGTAAGTGTTGTTTGACCCAGACCCTGATGATGCTGAGGGGAGATGGTGAAAAGTGCTCATCCTGACTATACTACCAACTCTTCTTGCTCTGCTCTTTCCTCAAGTTAGATTCCTAAATAAGGAACTGAAAATCATTACAGTAGAAACAGCATTTGTCCTCTGTTTGTAATGGACTATGCATCTATCAGAAACAAAAAATCAAAAGCAGGTGAAGAATTGCTTTAGGTTGACAAATGCTTTCAGGACAACTTTTGTACTCTTGGATTATGTAGAATGAGATGCATGCCTCAATGCGCTAGAAGCAAAGAGTACCTACTTTCCTGCTCCCCCACCAATCACTCATTCAATTTTCTAGTTTGATTTGATTTAAGAGGCTTTTGTGCAAAATGGAAATCAATGTAACTATTGGCACTGTCCCCTCTGCACAGAAAGGCTATAAGTGCATTCATTTTAACAGAAATTTTGCTTCCCTTGCATTTGGCTCCAGGTCCTCAATCAGGAGAAAGTACCTTAGGCTATGTCTTCAAGGATGCATTTTGAGGTTTTCTCTGGCACCTACTGTTTGGGTTTATTTACCAGTGTCAGTAAGAAGACAAAAGCATTTTAAATTTATCAGTGTTGTCTTCGGTAGCAGTAGTTGCTGTGAGGTTGGTTCTAGGCAAGGGGAGTCACTGTGGCCTAGACTAGATCTGATCACTATAAAATGTAGTTCAAAGATTTGTAGATTAAGGAATGGACAAGCATGTGAGTTCTAGAGTCAAAACTGCAAGATTTAAATTCTTTGTCATATACTTTGGGATCTTGGGCAAGTATTTACACCCTATGCTTCAGATGTTTCTTATCTGCAAAGAGAGGAAAAGAAATGAGCGTCTTAAATAAATTAGCTGAGTTAGTACAAACCAGGTACCTGTAACATGATTGGCATGGTCGTTCTTTGAGTAGTTTCAAAATTCACTGTAGCAAAAAATAAATTTCTTGGTTTCCAAAGGTATTGCAAATACTCACAACAAATAAGGAGAGATATTTCAGATACCCAAACCCAAAAAATGTGTTTGACAAAAACATTCATATGAAGGAGGCAAAAGCTTTTAGGATTCAGAGAAAATTTTTTCTGGCATACTCACAGTTTGAAACATATTCCTCTGTGTCTTAAACATTTCAGTTTCTTGGAGTACTTTGGGATTCATAATAGCTAACCGTGTACTTGGAATAAGCAAACAGAGCCAGAAAATTCAGAATCCAATGTCAGTTCAAATCTTATAATTTAATGTGTGATTGCTGTTAAAACCAGGTAGGATTGTTTTCTGATCTTATAAAATGAAAATTATATGGTTCATCTAAAAGTGACTGTGGTTATCTACGTAAAGCACTATTAGTATATTGCATGGCTACTTAAAAATTAAACTATTTTCTTCTGTGGCAGGAAGAATAATTACTGCATTCCCAATTTGGCCACTTAGTAAAATTCCAAACCCATAATAAACTAAATTACATGAAGAGAACATCATGTGATCAAAGATTTTGAGATGAATTATCCAAGTGGGCTTACTATAACTTGTCTTCATGAAGACTTATTTTTCTATAAAAAAGACTTTCTATAAAAGAATTTCCTTGTCTATAATAGGTTTCTCCATAGGACCGATACTTTGCTTCTTGAAATTTTGTTACAACACATCCTGGTACCATAAGTTTTTTTGTATTAAAAGTCATTCCTATTTTTTACATTTTAAGATATCTCAAATGGGGATGAGATTTAACCAACACTAAAGATCAGGCAGAGTAGTAACAGAGTAGTGGTTGGCTGCTTATGTCTATAAACCCTTAAATACAAGGTACATGACCTTTAAGGAAAATCCTACTAACAATCATGGAAGGTGCTAGTTCATGCAACACAGGATTCATCATTATAACCAGTATGATAATATGAGAAAAATATAGACAAAAAGTCATCAATCAAAATAAAACTCAAAAAATGGGACCTGAATATAAAAAATCTTGAGCAATATTATTGTCATTTTATTATTTATCATTATACTTTGTGTAAAATGTATAGGATAAACTGTTTATAAGTAAATTTTAGAAGCTGGAGAAATAACTCAATGGGCTGTGCACATGCTTTTCATACAGGAGCCCCAGGTTTGATCACTAATATAACATGCTCATCTGGTACCACTGTCACTCACAGCCAGGAACAATCCCTATATCGGGGTGGCAAACAAGTTCAACACAAAGAGCCAAAATTTTAAACTGTGAGAGTCAGAGAGCCACACCACGCAGTGACCTGCTAAAACAGATAAACACACAAAAGCATCTAATTTTAACAATAATATATTAAACACATATTGCATTTTGCCATTTTGAGTGAGGGTAAAAATCCTGCAGTGATGGTGAGGGTGTGCTGCGTCCTTCACACTAAGAACTAACGGCAAGATGTGACCCAATATGTGACACACGGGTCCCCCGGCTCGCTGGCCCTTGCAGTTGTTTCCGAGGGGTGGGATACAGGAAGACGCAGCCTGGGGGCGGAACTTCGCGCTTGGAGATCTCTCCTCAGAGGTCCCTCCTCAGAAGCAGCAGAACAAAATCCAAACTTGGCCAAGAGCCACAGTATACAAAATAATAATAAGAGGCAAAGAGCCTCATTCATTTTGGCCGGGATCCGCATGCCGCTGGAAAGCCGCATGTTCGCCACCCCTGCCCTATATATACAGGCCAAGCATAGTCCCAGAACACTGCTAGGCATTGTCCAAAAGCCAAAAAAATTTTTTTTCTTTTTTAAATAACAAAGTCTCTTTTCAATTATGTAAGAATTCTTTCCAATATGCAAACAAAAGATTCTGAATAAGAAGGAAATGTGTGGCAGGGTTTAAAGTTCACTTTCTTGAACAAAGAATGCTCTGTCTTCCAATCTTTGGAACTGTCAGAAGAGAGTGTTTTTCACAGCTCTATAAAAGATTTCTTTCTGGCCATTGAGAAAAACAGCAGCAGAATCCATGTGTTTCTCTGCTTTTAAGCTATTATTTCTGAAGATGAAAGCAGCCCCTCAATTATTTCTTCAGATAAAGCCAAGGCCTTTCATTATTCAAGCCTAAGAGGAAAGTGAAGCGGAAGCCTCAAGTCCCAACCACAGGGGTCTGGAAGCAAACACTGATACAGGAAATAATCCACACTCAGTTAAGGAGATAAGACAGGTTAAACTTAAATCCTAAGAACGTCTACTTTTCTCTCCTGGCACTAAGACCATCAAGCAGAAAGTTCAGTAGTGGAAACCTGAAACAGCAAGCAGTTTCTCCCTGAGATCTAGGGTCTTTATTGGGAAACTAAAGACCACACCCTGAGGGTAAGGAACAGGTAGGGTAAGAGACTAATCCAAAAGATGCTTCAATCCAAAAGTGCATCCATCCAATGACTGGCAAACACCAACAAAAAGAATTATACTAAATAGGGTGAAGACTGGTTATATCAACAGGAAAGGAACAGAGATGATGAAAGCTACTCATTTGTCAGTGTTATTCCTTGGGCATTTCTCCAGGATCATGCAGACTTTGTCTCAAAGAAGAAAAACGTGGGAAGATGCATCCAAGTTCCTGCTGCAGAGATCACTGCTGGATAAAGTCCACTTGCAGCTGCCAGTCTCCTTCTGACAGTTCCTCTCTCACTAAAGATTAGCAGGATACAGGCCAAAAAGACCCCTATGCACTAATGTGCTCCTTGTTTTGATCTCTGGAGAGACCCCTCTTCCCCCTTGCAGCACCCATGTAGCACTCTTCCATGCCATTTAGAAAGGCTGCTGATGGGGCCAGAGAGATAGCATGGAGGTAGGGCATTTTCCTTGCATGCAGAAGGACGGTGGTTTGAATCCCAGCATCCCAGATGGTCCCCGAGCTTGCCAGGAGCGATTTCTTTTTTTTTTTTTTTTGGTTTTTGGGCCACACCCTGTGACGCTCAGGGGTTACTCCTGGCTATGCGCTCAGAAGTTGCTCCTGGCTTCTTGGGAGACCATATGGGACGCCGGGGGATCGAACCGCGGTCCGTCCTAGGCTAGCGCAGGCAAGGCAGGCACCTTACCTCCAGCGCCACCGCCCGGCCCCCAGGAGCGATTTCTGAGCATAGAGCCAGAAGTAACCCTTGAGCACTGCTGGGTGTGACCCCCTAAAAAAAAAAGATATATGTATATATATATATAATTATTAAAAAATAAGCAATGGGCCCGGAGAGATAGCACAGCGGCGTTTGCCTTGCAAGCAGCCGATCCAGGACCAAAGGTGGTTGGTTCGAATCCCGGTGTCCCATATGGTCCCCCGTGCCTGCCAGGAGCTATTTCTGAGCAGACAGCCAGGAGTAAACCCTGAGCACTGCCGGGTGTGGCCCAAAAGCCAAAAACAACAACAACAACAACAAAAACCCAAACAAACAAAAAACAAAACAAAACCAACCAACCAAACAAACAAAAAAGCAATGATCAATGAGAGAACTACAGGCCAGTGACACTCCAGAATCAACAAAAGTAGCAGTTCTTTGTGCTAAATGCAGACAAATGGGTTTCAGGGTGTAGACTTGTTGAAGCCCATGCAGGAAGAGGGTCAACAGTACTTATCTTCCCCGCATGAGAGGAGATTATCAGATAAAACACTTAATCTTTTACCCCATAAAATGAATATCCTGTGTTGGAAAACGAACCTAAGAGAGTATCCTGGAAATGAATCCCAACTTCGTGGCAAGAGCCCCAGGTCACTACACCGCTCCCAGTAACTTCATAGTTCATTCCAGACAAACAGAAAGAAATAACATTAAAGGATAAAAAGGAGAAGGAAAGGTTTGTTATAACAGATGCCAGCTAACCTCAGATCCTTAGGGGCTGTATTTAAGATTAGCACACAGATCACCAGATGTCTTTGATGTTACAGCTCTTTTATTTAACAGCATAAGCATGTACACTCCTACAGTCTGCAGCTGTTGTGGTCTTTGAAAAAGGAGCCTACATGTCTGAGATAGAAAACCCATATCTGCTTCTCACTTGCCTTATCCCTGGTCCTTGCCATCCAGGTCCTCACAATACAGGTACACACCATATTATTTGTGGTCAGTGGTGCTCCCTGGTCTGTCTGGCTACCTGTTCAATACTTGATGCCCATCTGCCATTTTCTTCATGTCTATGTGCTCACCTATATAAGATAAATAGAGAAGAAGAGGTGGCATGGGAAGGGGAGAAAGAGACAAGAGATCAATTTACTGTCTTGTGTTTATATCTTATTTATCCTCTCCCTTAGCTATTTCTATTATTTGGCTACAGTTTTTTTTAATTTTTTTTTAATTATGACAACAAAAATGCAAAAAAAGAGGACAGGGTAAAGTTACAGTGGAAGCCCAATCACCCATAAACAGAATTCTCGGTAGTCCCATCGATGATATCCCAGCCTTGAACTTTCAGCCAAAGAACATTAATAGAAACAAAACTGAACCCCTGTACAATACAATTACTTTGTCCCTCAAATCCCCAGTTGTAGTACATACTATTTCTTAGCAGCACACAATATAATCTAAAGACATTAGACTTATGTAACTCCTTAAACATTGAGGGCAAAGTACATTTCTCTAGTTCCATGCACATGCTAACTAGTTTAAGTTAACATCAAAAGTTTTAGTGGCTTGTTTTTCTTAAGAATTGGAGTCAAGGGAACATAGTAAAAAATGGTATTAAAGTGGCATTTGTTTGCATAGGCCCACCAAAACATAAGGGACATGGAAAGACAAATTATGGTCTAAATACAAGGAGACCTTACCCCTGAAGTTTCCTGGCACAGGACTGACTCTAGGCTCCAGGCAAATTAGTTTGTCCAATTCAAGTCATCGTCTGTAGTGGCAATACACCTCCATTCCTCACATAGTCTCTGTTGTTGGTATCATGCTTCTGTATTAAAGATCCTGGAGTCTGCATATCCCATATTGCAGTCAGGATGGTGCAGAGCATCCTCTCGTTTCACCTCACACTTAAGGGGGACTAGAGAGAACCATGTCCTGTAGAGCAGGTCATTGTTACTGTCAAGTCTTCTCAGTGTAAACGGAAGTCTCTTTTTAAGAGGTCGATGTCAGACCCTTGGTAGTGTCTTTCCTGGTAGAGGACTGCTTCCAGCTGTTGCTGTAAAAGACCTTGGATGTTTCGTAGTTAGCTTGCCTGGTTCCGGCGTGAATGGAGGATGCCCATTCTTCTGAGGCCTGTTGGGCTACAGTTTTTAAAAAAGTGTATGGAAGTTTTATTTGTTCCTCCAGTTATTTGATGCACATTTGTTTGTCCTGTATTATTCTTGGGGAGTTACATATGGCACACATCACTGGATTTTATATTTATCAAGCAAATTGATTCTTTTTTCTAATCTTATTTAAATAACTTGGTTCACAAAATTGTTCATAATGCAGTTGTTTAGGCACTTGAAACACCAATTCCACACCAATGTGACTTCCCTTCCACCAATACCTGGTATCCCACCCACTCCCCAATACTGCCCCCTTAGAAGACACAAAAAATTTATTTTCTTGTTACAACAAAATGGTAAGTCGACTTACCAAAAAATAGTTCAGTAAAATAAAATTTGTGGAAATCATCATATCTCACAATGGTATTAGTACTAGCTGAGCTGTTTGTTGTTATTGTTTTACTGTACTTACTTGCTACTTTCCCATCTAATTCGCTATACAAAAAATGACAAATGAGTTGTCAGTGATATGGTATTTAGAGGTAGAAATTACATGGCTGTATATGTGGATGCAGACATCAGGAATTCCAGGATCTATAAAACTGGGGTGATTCTTAGCACACTACCTTCCTGAGCAGACCCCAGAGTTTCAGACTAAAGATGAGTGTATCTAAGAGTTTCATGGACTTGGCATCTCTTAATTATCATAATTAAATTATTCATAAAACTATAGTATAGCTTCTGGGACTTCAGCAGGGACTCCTCCCAAAAAAGTTTCAAAGTTTTCAGTCTGAAAAATAGTGTATCCCATCACCAGGAATTGAACTTCTACCTGGGAAGGCCCTACTGCTGCCCTGACATTGACTTACCCAAAGAGGGTTCTTATGACACCCTGGTGACTTAGTAACAGCAACAACCTGTTTTCAGGGCAGGGTTCTCTGCATTGCCACCTAATGGTCAGATGAAACCAGAAGATGCTCCATGTCACCCTGACTTTAACATAGGATCTGTACAGAAACCAGGATCTCTAACTACAGAAATCTGACAGCAACAACAGTGATTGTGAAGAGCTTTTATTAGGACCAGAGAGTGAGTTACTTTGGGGTTGGATAACCCAGTATGTTTGGAGCCTGCAGTTGATCTTATGCAAAATAGCTCATGGGGAAGGTCTTCCTGTTTTTAAGCCAAAGCTTTTTCCTTTCTATTCCCCCCATATTTTGCTGTGACTGTGCAAACAACAACTGCCACACACACACACACACACACACACACTTTTTGTATTTTTTATCTTTATCTTAAATAAAGATATACTAAACCTTCTGCTATTGTATTAATGACTTTATTGGAGATACAATAAATTTCAAAACTATACTTCTACTGAACTTTTTCTTCTCTTTCATTTTATTTTTAGTTTTTCTTTCTATTTTCTTTTTATTTTTAATAACTTTGCTTTCTGCCCTTGAAACAAATGTATTATGATTAGTTATGTCAACTATGTGATGCATTTTTTCTTTTTTTTCTTTTAGAAAGGAAGAGAAAGGAGTCAAAGAAGGAGGAAAAAGAAAGAAAAGACAGGAAGGAAGGAAGGAAGGAAGGAAGGAAGGAAGGAAGGAAGAAAGAAAGAAAGAAAGAGAAAGAAAGAAAACAAAAGAAAGAGAAGAAAGAAAAAAAGAAAGAGAAGAAAGAAAGAAAAAAGAAAAAGGAAGGAAAAGAAAGAAGAAAAGAAAGAAGAGAGAAAGAAGGAAGGAAGGAAGGGAGAAGAAAGAGAGAGAGAAAGAAAGAAAGGCATTTTCTTTAAATAAAAGAATTAAACAAAAAGAAAAATGGTGTATCTGTGAATTTTATCAACTTGGTTGTGAAGCTGAATCATTTACATATTGGTTGGTTACACTATTTTTAATTAAATTTTATTATTTTAGACACTGTTGTTTGCAGTGTTCATAATACAGTTATTTCTGGCATTCAGCATGTCAACACCAATGGACATTCATTTCACCCTGGTCATCAGTTACCCCAAATCCCCAAAGCTTTCCCAAACTTTCCAAAACTCCATTGGCTAGGACAAGTAAATTACTTAATATTGTTTGTTACAACAAAATAGTAATAAAATTATTGAAAAAACTGCATTAAAAGAAAATATGTGAAAATCTCATATCTTGTAATGGGGTCTTATATCATTGTCGGAAAGTCTACTAAGCTGTCTGTTGCCAGATGGGCATTCTGTTATGGATTTTTGTGTTGATAGTATATGGTTACTATGAAAATTTCACATCTAATTTAGTGTGTTCTACTGGGACAATATAAAGTTATGGGGTGCCACATGATCATGAATACAAGGATCTGTGAAGTTGGGCTGATAAGCAGCAGTTGTTAAGGTAAAGGACTTTCTCCACAACTCCTACCCCCACTGATAGTCCTAGTGCAATCATACTAGCTGTAAAGCTGGTAAGTTCATGGGTTTTTCCTGCTACTTGGGATTCTTTTTTTTTTTTTAAATAATATCTTTATTTAAACACCATGATTACAAACATGATTGTAGATGGGTTTCAGTCATAAAAAGAACAAACCCTTCACCAGTGCAACTTTCCCATCACCAATGCCCCCATATCCTCCCTCCCCCAACCCTGCCTGTATTCGAAACAGGCTTTCTACATCCCTCACTCACTAACATTGTTCTTATAGTTCCTATCATAGATATTTCTCTAACTGCACTCACCACTCTTGTGGTGAGGTTCATATTTTGAGCTGGTCCTTCCAGCCCGAATCTTTGGGTATTATTTCAATGTATTTAATTTTTTAAAACCCATATGTGAGTGAGACTATGCTGTGTCTATCTTTCTCCCTCTGACTTATTTCACTCAGCATAATAGATTCCATGTACAACCATGTATAGAAATTTTTTTTTTTTTTTTTTTTGGTTTTTGGGCCACACCCGGTAACGCTCAGGGGTTACTCCTGGCTATGCGCTCAGAAGTTGCTCCTGGCTTGGGGGACCATATGGGACACCGGGGGATCGAACCGCGGTCCGTCCAAGGCTAGCGCTGGCAAGGCAGGCACCTTACCTTTAGCGCCACCGCCCGGCCCCAGAAAAATTTTTTTTTTTAATTTTTATTTTGGCCAAAGTGAATTACAAATCTTTCAAAGTAATATTTAAGGTACATAGTGACAATGAATGAGGAGCATTCCCACCACCAGTGCTGTCCTCCCTCCGCCCTGTTCCTGGCATGCATCCCATGTTTCCTTTACTCCCCAGAATGATAGCATAACTGGTCCCCTTTTGTACAGCTTATTGTAGATTGGGTATCGATTCTGTTGTCTTTGACTTTTGGTTTGGTGCTTAAGTCTGATCATTTTTTATTTTCACTAAAAGTTCACATGAATATCTGGTCCTGGTACCATCCATTTCTCCCCTCAATTTATGAGGCTGGATAAAATGATTCAAGTTATGTGGTTCTGTTGGAGATAAAAAGGAAAAGAAAAAAAGAAGAAACTGGGAAGAGTACATGTAGATGTTATAAATTTCAATTTAGAAGAAGGGAAAAAAGAAGAAAAAGGTAGCAAAACAAAACAAAAAACAACAAAGCAACAACAAAAACAAACAAAAAGAAAAAAAGAAAAAACAAAACCAGCAACTATGAAAAACAAACAACAAAAACCAAAATCCAAACCAAACAAAAACAAAAACAGTCAACCCAAACCAGCAACTACATAAAAAAGTCTTTTTCTTTCTTTTCTTTCTTTCTCTTTCTTTCTTTCTTTCTTTCTTTCTTTCTTTTCTTCTTTTCTTCTTTCTTTCTTTCTTTTATTTCTTTCTTTCTTTCTTTCTTTCTTTCTTTCTTTCTTCTTTCTTTCTTTCTTTTTCTTTTCTTTCTTTCTTTCTTCTTTCTTTCTTCTCTTTTCTTCTTTCTTCTTTCTTTCTTTCTTTCTTTCTTTCTTTCTTTCTTTCTTTCTTTCTTTCTTTCTTTCTTTCTTTCTTTCTTTCTTCTTTCTTTCTTCTTCTCTTTCTTCTTCTTTCTTTCTTTTTTTCTTTCTTTCTTTCTTACTTTCTTTCTTTCACTTTCCTTCCTTCCTTCCTTCCTTCCTTCCTTCCTTCCTTCCTTCCTTCCTTCTTCCTTCCTTCCTTCCTTCCTTCCTTCCTTCCTTCCCTTCCTTCCTCCTCCTTCCTTCCTCCTTCCTTCCTTTCCTTCCTTCCTTCCTTCCTTCCTTCCTTCCTTCCTCTCTCTCTCTTTCTTTTTATTTTTTTCTTTTTCTTTTTTTTTCAAAGACACAGTAAGTATTGGGGAGATTCGAAAGGGAATTCCCAAGGCTGGAGAGATAGCATAGAGGTAGGGTGTTTGCCTTGCATGCAGAGGGATGGTGATTTGAATCCTGGCATCCCATATGGTCCCCTGAGCCTGCCAGGAGCAATTTCTGAGCATAGAGTCAGAAGTAACCCCTGAGCTCTGCTGGGTGTGACCCAAAACCAAAACCAAAATAAACTAAAAAGGGAATTCCCTTGGCCTAAAAGATACTGGGTTTCTCTACCCTTTAAGCATACTGTCATGGAACCAACTACAGGCTCCGCACACACTCCTTTTCACACACCGAGGTCTTTTTATGGTATCAGGCAACTTTCTGCTCAGAATAATGAACTAGAAGAGCTTTCGAGGGGAAAATGATTTTAAAGTTCAATGGTAGTAATTAATCTCTAAGTGTTTTGTAAAACGTTAGGTTACACCTTGTTTTACCCAAAACAAAGACAATCCCTGTTTTTTTTTTGTATCTGTTTGTTTACTTACAACTTAGTTTTAACCAAAACAAGCCCTTTAAAGGTAAAATTCCACCTGTCTAGGTACTCTTATCTCTCACTCGACCCTCCCACTCCTGGTTGAATTTGAATAAAGAAAGGTTGGTTTTGGCGGGTCCAGAAAGCACACTAGGTGAGAAGCCACTTGATTCCATGATTCTTTCCTGACTGGCTTTGTTTATTCATTCATGCACAACCCTGCTTCAGACCAGCTCACCTGAGTTGGAAATATGGCATGGGAATTTATTTTACAAAATTCACCTGAAAACCCATTTAACCTGGACTTTTATTCTTGGTAATATTCTTTAATATGGCTTCAATTTCTTTGATTGTGATTGGCCTATTTAAGTTGTTTACTTCATCCTCATTCAGTTTTGGGACATCACATGTTTCCAGAAATATATCCATTTCTTCTAGGAGCTTAACAGAGTACAGTTGTCCATACTATGATCTTATTATGCCTTTGATTCTAAAGGTTCTGTTGCAATTTCTCATCTTTCATTTCTGGTCTGATTTATTTGAGCACTCTCTTATTTTCCTTCAGAATCTTGCCAAAGTTTTTTTCTTTCATATTTATTCCTTCAAAATAATCAGCTCCCTGTTCCATTGATTTTTTTGTATTATTTTTTGTTTTCTATATCATTGATTTCTGCTCTGGTTTTTATAATTTCTTTTTTTTTCTACTTGTGTTTTTGGCTCTTTTGTTGTTGGTTTTCTAGATATTTAAGATATATCTTTAGGTTGTTGATTTTCTTTTTCTTTTCTTTTTCTTATGCATGCCTGAATTGCTGTGTTTGCCCCTAATTAGTGCTTTTGCTGTATTCCAAAAAATTTAGTAAGTTGTTTCCTCATTATAATTAGAATATCAAGGAATCTCCTTCTTTCTTTCCTTATTTCCTCTTCGATCCAGCTGCTCTTAAGCACATATTGTTCAGTCTCCAGGTGTTTGAGTTTCTCCACAATTTTTACAGTCAATATCTATCTCTCTGGCATTGTGAGCTGATGGTGCAAGTGATATTGAGTGGCCCATTTAGAGTTAATTTAGGTATCACAAATGTTGTAATTTATTTTTTGTGAGTTTTTTTTATCCCTCCCTCCTCAACAAACAAAATATATTTGGGGTAAAGGAACCTAGGTTGAAAATTTTCTTCATTCAGTGATTTAAATATGCCATTCCACTCTTTCCTTCCTTAGACAATTTGGTATTGGAGCTCTCTTGTGATTCATATATTATTTCCTTTATATTCAAGGATTATTTTCTCCTTCTTTAAGAACTCCATTTCTTTCTCTTTTTTGCATTTTTTTTTTTTGTTTTTGGGCCACATCCGTTTGATGCTCAGGGGTTACTCCTGGCTATGTGCTCAGAAATCGCCCCTGGCTTGGGGGGACCATATGGGACGCCGGGGGATCGAACCGCGGTCCTTCCTTGGCTAGTGCTTGCAAGGCAGACACCTTACCTCCAGTGCCACCTACCCGGCCCCTCTTTTTTGCATTTTTAATTACTATATGTCTTATTGGTATTTTTTTAGTCTATTTTATTTGTTACTCTATTAGCCTTATTCAATTTGTCCAGCTGTCTCTTCCCAGAGTGTGGGAAATTCTCTGCTATTATCTCTCCCACTACTTATTCTTCCACTTTTCCTTTTCCTCCCCTTCTGATTTTCCTATAATTTGGATATTATTTTTCTTATTTTTCTTCATTAAGTACCTTATATTTTCTTCCATCCTTTTGTCTCTCTTTTCCTTTTTGACTTCTTTATCAATGCTGGCTTATAATTTGTCTTCAAGTTTATCTATATAGTTTTTTTTTTCCCTGTGTGATTCTGCTACTATGGTTCTAACGTGTTCTTTAATTTCTTCAATTTCATTTTATATGGATTCTCTCATCTTCTGAAAGTGTTCTCCTTTGAGCTGTTTGAATTTCTCATTTATTGATTAGTTAATTTCACTGGCTACTGCCTCATTGATTTCTATTGCTAATGCATTAAGTGTTGATGTTGGGGCCTCATTTACCATGCTATGGCTTTGCAGATTTGCCTAGGTTTCTCTCCTTAGCTTTGACTGCAGTTTAATCCCATAGTTCTCTATTATTCTTTGTACTTTTTAGGTTGGAATGGAGGAGTGTCAGGTTCCCCCTTACTTTAGAAAGAGATATATTGAATTGATTATACCAAAGGTGGCTATTAGTACATCTGCCTTTCAGTTTATATTCCTAACATTCAAGGTTATTTGAGTATGCTAAGAAAACTCAACTAGTTACTCTGGACGACTGAGTTTTGAAGCTATACTGTCTGAGAAAAAGAAATGCTAGGCCCACCTCCTGGAAATAGAAGATTTAAATATTAAAATGTCTTTGCACAGACATGCTAGCATCTCTGCAGTTTGGGAATGAAAGATAGAGGAATGTCAAGACTGGTGACTTTCAGTCCTATAGCTTTGAAGTGGGAATGATGTTGCAGGTGGCATAGGGAGTGTGGGACAAGGGGATTCAGCTCCAGAAGTTAGTTCCAGCCCCTATGATGATACACCTGAAATGGGAGAGCAGAGAGATGTCATATTTGATAGGTATTTAGCCATTATCTAAAATTAATTTTTCTCTTTTTGTCAGTTTTCAACAAGTCTTCCAATGATTAACAGAATCTGGTGAGATATTAATGATATAAAGTATAAAACCTTTTCTCTGAGTTGATTACAAATTTGATTTCCCACAATTTTTAAAGAGAGATTAAAAAAAAACTTGGCTCCAGAGTATGAATGCTGAGATAGTCCATGAACCCGGCTTTTGGAAGGTGACACAGGGGCCTTAGGAGAGTGTTGGCCAGGGAGGCACTCAGGGTGCACAATTATTGAGAAAGTCTTCAGAGGCGTTTTATAGAGGGACTTAAATCACATCAATTTAGAATTCAGTGTCCTTAGGGCATAAAAGAAAAGAATCTGAGTATGGCAAGTGATGCATAATTGAAAAGGAAATGAAATGGCCCATGCCATTTATGATTATGTACTGAACATGATCAAAGGGATCACACTGGGCTTCCACTATAAGAGGAGGTCGATGTACATTCACATGATTATTCAGGAGGATAGTTTGTTGAAATTCAGAATTTCTTGAATAATAACATATCTAAAGTATTTGACTGAGATCAGGGGTTGCTTGTTTTATATCTCAAGTTTATTAGTACACTGAGTAGATTATGGAGTCTATAAACTATGTATGGAGTCTATAAACAATGCTCAGAAGAAGAGAGGAGCAATATGAAGTAGGATACCACAAAGGGTGAGACATAAGGATCCACAAGAATTCTGGAGAACAAACATGTTTAAAAGCAACATTAATATATGTTAGGAAACTCATCAGAAGCACGGAACAATGGATCTCCTCAGGACAGCTTTGCCACCTACACTTTTCTCCCCTTCTTCTGTACACCAAACGATTCTTCCCTAACTTTATTTCTCAGGTAGTGTGCTTATAGAACAAAGTATGTGCATGATCTTCCTAACAGGTATATAAATGAGCAGAACAAAATTAATTTTCACAGATCTAAGTTGATAAAACTGAGACTTGAAGAAATTAAGTTAAATTGTTTATCCAAAGTCACAAATCCAACAAAAAAGACAAGAAATCATGGCATTCATAGGGCTGGAGTGATGGCACAATGGTAAGGCATTTGCCTAGCACATGCTAACCTAGGACAGACTGCAGTTTGATCCCCTGACATCCTATATGGTACCCCAAGCAAGGAGCGATTTCTGAGCACATAGCCAGGAGTAACCCCTGAGCATCACTGGGTGTGGCCCAAAAACCAAAAAGAAAGAAAGAAATCATAGAATTCTTATATCTAACTACCTCATTTCTCTGTGAAGAGTTCATTTTGCCATTACAACTTAAGTCATAATAAACATACATACTGAATTCTAATAACAAACTTGATAAAAAACTTGATAAAAATAATCCTCTTATGTAGTGTTTTCTGTTATGGTGAAAATTATCTTGCTTTTCCAAAGCTGTATCTTAACTGTATCATTAAGAATATGTTCTGACTTATCCAATAAAGTGTTTAAGCTTTTTTTAATGTTGTATTAATCATCCAAGTTTTGGTTCCACCTGTAGGTTCTGATTGCTACATTAACAACCTCATTCATATTCTTTAACATAACCTCTGCAACATAAAATGCTACATGAGAAAGATGGGGCTCCCAATAACCCATTAATCTATAACCTAATCTTGCATCCACTGCAGGAAAATGGATGAGAAATAAAGTCTAGACATGGGTCTCCATGGGGTCTGTGATATCAAGGCCAAAATGACTGTGCTACCGGAACATAATGTACTTTCTTTTGAGAATTAGTAGAAGGAAGAAAAATTTCTTTCCAGGCTGCTCCCTCCAATTTTTTGCAGTTAGCATGATCTTTGCAAAGTGAAATTGGATTCTTTAAGAGCAACCAACTACAAGATTCCCTGAAGCAGAATTAATGTGTGAATTCTTGATTAATGTATACAGACCCTTTTGATGTGGCTTATACTCTATATAGTAGTTTTATCCTTCATCACTTACATATCTCTAAAATCCATGTGGCTGCCACACCCAACAATCAGAGCAATGAGGTTCATACCTCATGGACAAAAGAAATTATTAAACAAGACAAATTATATTTAAATGCAATTTAGGTGACAGAAAGACATTTCAAGGGGTTCATGCCAGGCCTACGGCCCAACTAGATATTCTAAGTCAAGAAGGCTAATGTTCAGGCAAGGACCTAAGGATATAATACCACTCAGACCTAGCAGTGCCAGAGATTACTTTAACCACCCTGGTTGTTCTTGAAAGTCTCCCCAACAATTCTCCAGAGAATAAATGCCTGTCTATTTGAACTTGCTGAAATGCTTTCTGTCCTAGAGTAGTGGTGACAAGGCAATGACAATAATGAATTTTGAGTAGGTAGTAAGAAGACCAGAAACAGTAAGCTTGTGCATTTCCCACTTCTCCACTTTCTTGAATTACAACCAAAAATATATAGCTCTAATTAAAACAGAAAGAGGACACCTGGGGCTACTTCCTGATCCCCAGTGGCAATCAAAGAACACAGCAGAAACAGCTCTCAAGCACCTAACCACAGGTAGGAGTACCTCTGCCCACAACGATGGGGCTACTTCCTACCTGACTTTGGGCTACAGGGGACTCTTTGAAAAGTGACACCTGCAGCTACTTCCTGATCCCCCGTGACAATCGAAGAAGAACACAGAAGAAAAAAAAAGTCATGGCCGCTTCGCTTCGCAGCTGCACACTTCTTATAAAACACGAACCTCATTGCAAGATGGAGTAAGAATCACACCTCAAGTGTGGCAATGGGGAAACAACTCAAGACAACAGCATGCATAGAGAATGAAGATGGCAGCTCTGATGACTCAAAAAATGCCAACTACCTAATTAACTGCTCAGATAAGGAGTTTAGAATAGAAATATGGAGGATGTTCATAGAACTCAAAGAAAGCAGAGATCAATCTAAAAAGACCACAAAAATAGAAATCAGAAAACTCCAAACTGAAATAACGGGACTGAAAAATGCAGTAGAGAAAATGTAAAACTCTATGGAAAGACTCTCCAACAGAGTAAGAGCAGTTGAAGACAGAATTAGTGAGCTGGAAGATGATATGCATAATAACTCCATACAGCAGAAGAGATTGGAAAAGAACCTCAAAGCAAATGATCAGACAATGAAAAATACTCAAAGATTTTGAACAGATGAAAATAGAAATGTTCAATAAATTCAACAGAAACAACATAAGAAACATTGGAGTCCCAGAAACCCAGGAAGAAAATCCCCAGGTAGAATCAACAGTCAAACATAATTACGAGAAATTACCAGAGATAAAGACTGCATACAACCAAATCCTGCATGCCAAAAGAGTACCAGCTAAAAGAAAAAAGAAAAGCACCCCAAAACACATTCTGGTTATAATGACAAATCCCACAGATAGGGATAGAATACTGAAAGCAGCAAGATCAAAAGGAAAATTACATTTATAGGAGCATCCTTAAAATTTACAGCAGACATGTCACAAGAAATCCTCAATGCCAGAAGGCAGTGGTGGGATATAGTGACAAAACTCAATTAAATGAATGATTCATCCAGTCAGACTCACTTTCAGATTTGAAGAAACTATACATTGCTTCACAGATAAACAACAGTTCAGAAACTTTGCAGACTCAAAACCAGCCCTAACAGAAAAGCTGAAAGGTCTACTTTAAGGAAAAAAATATCAACAAATACACCAAATTTTTATGCAAATGACACTAAATCCCATGACAATTATATCTCTCAATGTCGATGGATTAAATGCACCTGTTAAGAGACACAGAGTGGCAAAATGGATAAGAAAGCTGAATTCAACGCTTTTCTGCCTACAAGAAACACATCTGAATAAAAAAAAAAAAGCATAGACTCAAAATCAAAGGCTGGTGGAAAATCATCCAAGCAAACAACACCCTTAAAAAAGCTGGAGTGGCATATTAGTATCAGATGAAACAAACTTTAGTCTCAGAAAAGTTATAAGGGACAAAGATGGTCATTTGGTACTAATCAAAGGATATGTACAACAAGAAGAAATCACACTCCTAAACATACACACCCAATGATGGACCTGCAAAATATTTAATAAAACTCTTGATAAACCTGAAAAAAGATATTAATACCAGTACAATATTAGTAGGAGATCTTAACACTATCCTGGCACTCTTTGATAGGTCAATATTATAATATAATATAATATAATATAATATAATATAATATAATATAATATAATATAATATAATATAATATTATTATATATTATATTAATATATACTATATTATATATTATAAATATATAATATATATAAATATATATTAATAATATATTATATTAATATATTATATTATATTATATTATTATATATTAGCTCTGAAAAGAGGAATGGAAGAAAGTGCCTAGTAGATATACATAGGGCACTTCATCTCCAAACCTGGTTACACATTCTTCTCCAATGCACATGGGTCATTCTCCAGGATAGACCACATGATGGCCCATAAAACATATCTCCAAAAAGTCAAAAGGATAGAAATTGTACAAACTACTTTCACTACCACAAGGCACTGAAATTAGATGTGAACTACAAAGAAACACAGAAATAAAACTTTAATACCTGGAAACTAAACAGTTCACTACTGAACAACCAGTGGGTCAAAGATAAAATAAAAAAGGAAATCAAAACATTCCTGGAAACAAAAATGACAAGGAAGACACAAATTGTCAGAATTTATGGGACACAGCAAAAGCAGTACTAAGAGAAAAATTTATAGCCTTGCAAGCACACATCAGAAAGGAAGAAGGGGCCTATATAAAAAAGCTTAATAACACAGCCTTTAGAACTAGAAAATGTCCAACAAAAGGAACCAATAATAGGTAGGCAGAAGATTAGAGTAGAAATCAATGAGATGGAAATCCAAAAACCAATTTGAAAGATCAATGAAAGCAAAAGTTGGTTCTTTTTAAAAAATAAACAAGATTGTCTTCCATACACCACAAAAGGGGAGAGTAAATGATCATGCAAGGAGTCTATAGTTAATTCCATGACAGTATACTTCAGGGATGGAGAAATCCTGTATCTCTTAGGCCAAGGGATTTCCCTCTATATATCCCCAATAGTTACTGTGCTTATGCAGGGGGAAAAAGGAAAAAAAGGAAAAAAAAAGCACAAAACAATCATTTTTCCACATATATATTTATTTATTGATTGTTTTTTTTGACTTCCTTATTTTAGTGTAGATATTGAAGTTGATGTCTCCCTTTTATTTTATATTATTTTATCTTATCTTTCTCTTTCTTTTTGCACTCCGGCATGATTTGATTTCAGAACCGAGACTATTGTGTGGTGCTTCTCTTTATTGCTGTAGGGCTCACTGGATATTTAATTTGACATTTATTTTTGTATTGTTATGGTATCTCAATTACCTTTTTCATGTCCTCTCTCAAACTGAGGTTGATAGCCACTAGAAGGGCTCCACCCATTTTCAGCATATTTTAATTTTTAAAATTTTTTTCTTATTCTTTACCCCATTCTATTGCTTTTCTTTCCCTCAAACAAAACCACATAACTCTATTTATCTAGCTTAGCCTCTCAAATAGAGGGAGAAATTGGGAGGGCACCAGGACCAAACAGATGTATGATCACTGATAGTAAGCTAGACAAAGAGGGGTCTACCTACTCTAGCAGCCCCGGGGGGTGGGGGGTGATGGTGGAGGATATGGGTTGCAGAAAGGGAACGGGGAAGGGGGGAGGACAAATTTAGTGGTGGGTATTCCCCTGATTCAATGTTATTATGTACCTAAAATACTAATGTGAAAGATATGTAAGCCACTATGATCAAAATAAAAATTAAAAAAAAAAGAAAAAAAACTCACAGTCCTACTAAAAAAATAAACAAGATTGATGAACCATTAGTAAAACTCACAAAGAAACGAAGAGAGAAATCTAATACACCAGATTAGGAATGAAAAGGGGGAAATCACCACAGATACTGCAGATATTCAAAGAGTTATCAGAGACTACTTTGAGAAACTATGCCATGAAACATGAAAACCTGGAGAAAATGGATAAATTCTTGGACTCTTATAATACATGGTTAAACCAGGATGACCTTGCATATCTAAACAGATGTTGTGTTCCAGGGTGGAGTTACAAACAGACACATCACTAAAGAAACTGTGGTACATATACACAATGGAATATTATGCAGCCATCAGGAAAGATGAATTCATGAAAGTTTCCTATACGTGGATGTACATGGAATCTATTATGCTGAGTGAAATAAGACAGAGGGAGAGAGATAGACACAGAATAGTCTCACTCATCTATGGGTTTTAAGAAAAAATAAGGACATTATTGTATTAATTCCCAGAGACAATAGAGATGAGGATCAAAGGACTGGCTCACCACGAAAAGTAGTGGTGCAGTTAAGGAAAGAACTACACTAACATCTATCATGACAATCTTAAATGAGAGAAGTAGAATGCCTGTCTTAAACACAGGCAGGGTTGTGGGAGGAGGGAGATGGGTGCCAATGGTGGAGGGAATGTTGCACTGGTTTAGGGGGAGAGTGTTCTTTTTATGACTGAAATCCAATTATAGTCATGTTTATAAACACGATATTTAAATATATTATTAAAATTAATATTGAGAAACTTGAAGAATAAATGAAATATTCAGAACATCTTAAAAGGACTCCTAGCATGCCCCCAAAGAACAACTATTACAAGCAATAAAGCAAATACTTTAAGACAATGTTGCAACAGCAACATTCAAGTGTAATTTTGCATCAATAGTAGTAAAGATAAAAGTATTGAACCTAGAGTTTTATATCTAGTTCAACAACCCCTAAACATGAGAATGAATTATATCTGTTTAGGTTCACTTTCCTACCCCCATACCATTCTCTACCTCTTTCACTAGCTCACTCATGTCTTCAAGTTAATTTCTCCCAGAACATACCCCTGGATCTTCTTTTCATTTGGGCTCTTGTAGCCTCTGTGCCCTGTTTCTGCTATCTCTGAAGGCCCACATATACATCCGAATTCACGAGTCCTCTTCATCTACCCCAAGATTTGATTCTCATGCAGTGCACGCACAGGGACTCACTATAGAACAAAATATGCCATTAAAATATTTAATGTACCCTCATCCCCGTGTCTTTGGCAAAAAAAATCTTCACAGGGTGGTGGCCATAAATTAACAGTAGTATAAACAGTAGTGTAGCATAGTGAATAACATATCAGAAAACTGTTTAGACCATCTAGAATTTAAATTTCCACCATTAGCCCCCAGAAAACAAAGGAATTCAGCAGCTTTCAGAGATAGTGACAAAAATCCAGGTAAATCTTGAAGTTTATCAAAACTCTTGACCAGTGCACAAAGATGACATCCGAAAATCAGTCTTTACAATGGTAGCTGAAATGAAGAAAGCATTAAAGCATTAAATGAGAGGTTCACTCAGCTTAAAGAAAATTTGTTAAAATAATACTAAAGAATTTGAGGCAGGAATGACAGTACAGTAACAGTGCACGTGGCTGACCTAAGTTTGACTTCCAGCATCTCAAATGGCTCCACAAACATCTCTAGAGTAATTCCTGAATGCAGAATGAGGATTTATCTCTGAGTATCACTGATTGTGATTTGTGAAACAAAACAAACTATTAAAAAATTTATTCAATTAGAATTAAGAAAACTAAGAAAAAATAGTGAGTAATAGAAGCAGAACTGAAAAAGTGGAAACCAATTTAGTGTGCTAGAGACAAAACATAAAACATTATCAATAACAAAGAAGAGACAATAGAAAGGATATATAAAAACTGAGGAAAATATAAAAATATGAGACAAAGCAAGAATAATAAAGGAGGGACCTAGTCATAGATTTGGGAGATCAATAAAATGTCAAACTAAATAAACTCAAGTAGAACAGCATCAAAACACATCATAATTAAAATGGCAAAAAATCAAAAAGGGATACTTCACTTAAAGTGGCAAGAGAGAAATGTAAATTTAGTGGCAGATTTCTCATGTGAAACCTTACAGGAAAGAAGAGATTGAAAAGATATATTCATATATTTAAATGACTAACTGAAGAAAACCTTCAACCTAGAATCTTTGGCCTTGCCTGGTTCCTAATTAAATTTGAGAGAGAAATAAAAATAATTTCATACAAACAAGAACTGAACACATTTGCTATGTCTAAACCAACTAGGAGGAATATTAAATGGAATGCTATAAAATGATATCCTTCCAGACCAGAAAAAGAATTAAAAGAACTAATGTTCATGAAGGAGACCTGGGTTAATTCTCTGCACTTTACTAGACTCCCAATCACCACTGGGAAAAATTCAAGTGCACCATTTTACAGAGGCGTATTTTTTTTTTTTCATTTAGAATGTAAGCTCCTCAAGAGTAGGGACATTGTTTTCTGTATGTTCTTTTGTACCTAGTACATTGTAAATGCTCAATAAATATTGATGATGGGGAAAAAAAAACCACAAAATACTATCCTTCAAGATCTCTGTGTCCCAGGAACTTCAGTCACACCTCATATATTCCAATATGATAAGTGATATTTGATTGTCTGATGATAGAGACTAAATAGATCCTATTTTATCATCATGATCATATCAGTCCTCTGTTATAAATTTCTAATTAAGTGATGAAAAGTATTTTACACATTCACAAATCTGTAAATATGTGCAAATTTGACAGATGGAGTGCATATACATATAAAACTAGCTCAATATAATCCTTGAGTATTTCAGAAGAATTCATATTAAAATTTAAATATAGTAGCAGCCCTGTTAGAACAGTGATGCTTGAATCTTTACTTCTATGCAATATTTCTGTTAAGATAATTTGAAATTTTTTTTTGGTATTTGGGACACACCCGGCAGTACTCAGTGGTTACTCCTGGATTTGAGCTCAGAATCGCTCCTGGCAGATTCAGGGGACCATATAAGATGCTGGGAATAGAACCCAATCTATCCCAGATTGGCCACTTGCAAGGCAAATGTCCTTCCGCTGTGCTATCTCTCCAGACCTTGAATTACATTCTTAAATTTTTCTATCATATACCTTAAATATAGTTCTATATCTATAAAAATCCAACTGAAAAATATTAAATAAAAGCCTTATTTTAATAGAAGCATTATTGGAAAAATTTATAGGGGTGTGAAATTTGAGGAATGTGAGGCACTGTAGTGAGAGGGACAAAAGACCTGATCTTCTAGGATTCAGGAGTCTCCAGAAAGGGGTGGTACCAACTGGTCCTTAGGAAAGAAATGAAATGAAAGGAAAAATCTTTACCTAGTTTAATTCAGTTTCCTGCTTCTTATCCATGCTTGTTAAGGGAATAAAGTGCCATTTTGTTCTCATGTTTAGACTCTGAACTCTGTATAAGAATCTTTTGAGTCCTTGTTAACGTGCTTAGTAAAACTATTTCCTGAGAAAACTCTGGTTCCTTCATTTCTTTGCTGGAGCACCCGAGAAAGACAAATTTTGAAATGTTCTTCATCTGCCCAGTCTATGGAGGTTTCAGACTTGAGACTAACTGATCCGAGACACAAAGCAAGGAACATTTATTGAAGCCAAAATTTCAGCATGCTGGGTTCTACTATACGTGGTTAGGTGGTGATCCAGAACTAGGGTTTTCAGGCCTTTTTATTTTTTTAAATATATTTTTTATTTAAGTAACATGATCCTATTTGGGTTACAGTCATAACCAGAACGCCCCCCTTCACCAGTGCAACATTACCCCTCCCCCCTTCCGATCCCCTGCTTGTATTCGAGACAGGCATTCTACTACAGTAATTTGTTTTTAAGTTCAGTAAGTTGTATTTTTTTCCTTAAAGGATAAGAGTAAAAAAAATATAGTAAAGGTGTGATAGTGGCAATCGCCAATGTTTGCATAGGTCCAGAAAAATGGAGAAAATGGAAAAAAAATCCTTGACCTGATTACAAAAAGGCCTCACCCCCAGAAGTTTATTGGCATAAGACAGACTCTGGGTTCCAGGCATACCAGTCTATCCAACTCCAGTCATTCTCAAGGTCCCGGTGAAACTTTTTCACACTTTAGCTATTGTTGGTATCAGACTCTTATATTTAAAGACTGGATTCTGTGCATTTCTTTCATCGATGTCAGGCTGATGTGGAGCATCCTCTAGTTTCAGCATATTATTAAATGCGGAGCGATCTGCCCTGCATGCAGACTGTTGCTGAGTCGTTCAGGCCTTTATAAATGCAGTTAGGGGATTTCCAGCCAGTGTAAAGAGGGGAAAGATTCTATCTTTATAATGATTAGTTCCAGCTCAACTTTCAAACACTAGGGAGCAGTGGATTGGTTCCCACTCAACTTTCAAACACTAGGCAGCAGAGGATTGGTTGGGTTTAGAGGGTTGGTTTAGATAGTTTAGACTCCATGGTTAGGGTTGGGTGGTGAGGTTGGGCTGGCAGGATGGTTTGTGGTGGCCTGTAATATCTTGATTGGTTGTTCTAGAGGCCTTGGTTCTTCTTGGAATGTACCTGCCCCCTTCCCTGAAACAGAAACTTAGGCCTAATCACAGCTTGGTTACTGAGGAACCTGTCATGGCATAAGTCTGGCCCTTTCATAGATAGTTAAAGCATGCAAAGATGAAGTTGAAAACACAGTCATGTTTGAGGGAAAGCTCTGGAAAACTGGGGAGAAGCAGAAAGTGCTAGAGACTGAGGTTCTCTTTTACAAATGGCATGTTTAAATATCTGACTGGCTCTGACTTTTTAGAAGTTTGCAATTTTGTTCATCATGGGATATTGCAATAATTTTATGTCTTTAATATCACATTGAAATATGGTTTATCCTTTTTGTTGCATTTTCTCACATCCCTTAAATTTTCTGCCCAAGGCAAATTTCACATCTATTTCACTCTATCCTATCCAGCTGCCTCAAAGCCTTAAGCCTGCAGCTGTAGGGAAATAGTCTGAAATATAGAAAAATACAGTGAAATACCTTCAGTTCATCAATCAAGTCTCCATCCTAGAGACTATCAGGTTCTCATTTCTTCTCTGTATGTGAAAATTAAAAAAAAAAATCCAGTCACCACTCACTTGACAGCCCCACCTCCCATGGCCAGCAAAGCCTTGGAACATGAACTTGTATAATCACTTTATTAAAATTCTACTTGAGAACTTTGTGGTTGGATGGCTCCTGCTGTGAGAAGGGAATATGACAGATGGCATAAGATATTACAGTAATTTTACTGACAAAGCACTAAACTAGCACAGAAGAAATTCAAAATCAATGCATCTGCTTCCCAGCAGAAGCAAAGCTAACAGGCAGTGAAGCATAATCTTGATAATGTAGTTGTTCCAAAAAAAGAAGAAATTAACCAGGCTATCCTAAATGCATCTGTATGACATTCTTTTTTATTTCGGTTACCTGATAAGGACTTAAAATTCCATTTGTATGGAAATAAACTAATCTCTAAAGTTATCTTCTTGTTCTGGGGTGTTACCTCAGGAGTTCTTCTGAGTTCCTCTGTAGCTAAATGTGATTTTATGATTTTAGGCTCAGTTTTTATTGTTAAGGATATAACATACTACAACTACACTATAACATGGTGTAGTTCTAACCATTACAACTGTGGCTTCTCTAGGGGATATATTCCTTAAGGTTCTTTGATGACAAACAAAGAAAGCTGATTTTGAGCAAACTCGTATCTTTTCCTCAATGGTTCTTTTCTATTTAAAATAAAAAAAGATTCAACTGAACTTGATAGAGAGGTTTAAATTGGAATGGAAGTCACACAGTTCAGTACATGGGGAAGGGAAAAGGGTCTAAAAAATTGCAGTAGTTAACAATTTTGCCAGAGTTTTCATTCCAATGACAGTGAAACTAGGCCAGAGATCAATACTAGACAAGGGCAATTATCTTACCCCAAAGCTTAAAGATAAGGAGAGTTTGTCTTCAATTTAGCCTTCTGCCAGAAGCCTAATACATTGTTTAGATTTATTGGTAAGGTTGGTTACTCAGTTCTACCTCCCTATGCCAAAAACCTATATCTCATTTTATAGACAATACAGTATATCTTAAGTGTATTTTAAGCAAACCCTAAACAAATTTTTTTCCTTCAAATTGGTGCCCATTGGTCTGAAACCACTCCTTCTTGTTGAGAATGTTAGAATGTTGACTTGTTCAGCCTTTTTGGAAAAGAATATGGATATTTCCTAAAAAAAAATTGAAATTGAGCTCCCATATGACTCAACAATACCACTCTTAGAGATATACCATAGGAGCCAAAAATACAATGCAGAAAAGCACTCAACATTACTATGTTAATCGCAGCACTATTCATAATAACCAGAATCTGGCAGACCCCAGGTTTTTCACTTCCGAGTGGTCCTGTCCCAGGGCCAGTAATGGCAGACCAGCTGCCAGAGCGCTGCCACTCAGGCCTGGTCAATTCCCCCTCACCCTCTACCTGTTAGACAGCGTGGTTCACCTCTGAACATGCCTGTCCCCACCAATAATCAGAATCTGGAAACAATCCAAGTGCCCAAGAACAGATAAGTGGTTAAGAAAACTATATCTACACAATGAAATATTACTCAGTCATTAGGTAAAATGAAATCATGAAATTTGTTCATACATTGACATAGAGAGTGGCATGCTTTATGAAATGAGTCAGAGGGAGAGGAATGAATATAGAATACATTCATTTGCATAATATTAAAAATAATAGTGAGAGACTAATTCTCAAAGAGAATAGAAACAAAGTCCAGGAAGAGTTGTCCATGGTAAAAAGTAACACAAAGGTAGCAGTTAGGACACAGAAGAGACAGCTATGACAATAACAGTTGTAGTGATCACCCCGGACAAGAATGGGAGCTTTACAAGTATGTAAAGTGATATGCATGATTATGTTCAGTAAAAAAATTGCAATCTTCCCTGCCTAAAATAAAAAAGTGTGTGTGTGTTGATGGGGGGGTGGGGAGAGAGAGAGAGAGAGAGAGAGAGAGAGAGAGAGAGAGAGAGAGAGAGAGAGAGAGAGAGAGAGCATACCAGAGAGTCAGGGTGGAGTGGGACCATGAGAAGGAAACTGGGAACATTGGTTGCAGGATACATACATTGGTGGAAGGATGAGTATAGAAACATTTTTTTTAATTTTTATTTTGATCATAGTGGCTTACATATTGTTGACAATAATATTCTAGGTACATATTTACATAAAATCAGGGGGGATTCCCATCCCTAAATTGTCCTCCCTCCACCTCCGTTTTTGTCCTACCTCCCATTTCTTCTTCCCTCACCCCCAGGGTGGCTAGAATATGTGATCCCCTCTGTATCTGACCTACTACTTAGTAGTCTTGCATCAGTTTGGTCTTGGTGCCTCCCTTATTTCCCCCTCTAAGTGGGGGCAGGGCTAGCAGTTCAAGTTAGGTGGTTTTGCCTGAAAAGGAGAAAATGAGTAAACTGGGGTAAGAGTCTAATATCCCAAAAATGGGCAGAATCCTTCTAGAGGTTCTCCTCATCGATTTGGATAATGCAGGAGAAAAAGAAGGTGAAACACCCCATCAGTACCAAAAGAAGTGTCAAATATCCAGTGAGGACTCCAGTTATATCGATAAGCACCACAATAAACTGATAAAAAAAACACAAACAAAAACAAACAAACATATGAACAACAAAAAAAAAACTCGCCGTGGTCTTGAAATAAGAGACATGGTGTAGCACATAACGAAAGAAAAGAAAGGAAAAAAAAACACACACACACACACACACACAAAAAAAAGAATAATTGGGGACAACAATTTCAATAATCACATCTGAACCGAGAAATCGACCAAAATAGCTAGGTAAATAAAATTAATAATAACAATAATAAATGAAGGTAATATATATATATATATAAATATCCAAGGTTTTGTGCTTTTTGCATTTTTGTTTTTTCCCTCTGCCCTGGCACAGTAAATATTGGGGTCATTTGAAACGGAATTCACTTGCCCTATGAGCTATGGGGATTCTCCGTCCTTGGAGTATACTGTCATGGGATCAGTTCTAGGCTTTGCTCAGGATCATTACTCTCCCGGTGGTGTTTTTTCTTTTTTTTTTGGTTTGTTTTTTTGTGTGTGGAAGACTTCTGCTTTGTCCAGGGTGATACATTCAGAGCTCTGTGTTGAGTGGTCTCAGTATCTGTACAACTCCTGAGGTGGGCCTTATGGTGAAGTCAGTCTTTGTGAGTCTAGAGGTTCTGTTGCCTCAGTGCCAATTGGATCCGTCTTCTGTGGTTGGTGATCTTGGTCTTTGCACTGAATCGAGGATGGCATCTAGGATAGTGTCCTTCTTTGTGCTTCCAGAAGCCCCTTTCCGTTACAGTTGTCTCTGCCGGACCTTTGGAACTGGGGATCATGCTTATTGTGTCGGTCTTAGTTCAAAGCCTAGACTAGGGCTAAAAAACAAAAAACAAACAAACAAAAAAAAAACGACCAGACTGTATACATCTTGGGAGTATAGAAACATTTTATCATGGAAATTCAACCACTAACAACATTGTAATTGTATGTATCATGGTTATTCAATAAAAATAAATAAATAAATAAATGTGCCTCCCTGTGCTCTTTCTCTACAAACAACTTTCTTTTTACTATTTAGACAAGAATTGTTTCAAGGACATACATTTACCTTCTTCCAACTGCTGACTTATTAAACATAAAACTCTTTTCAATCTGTCTCTATATCTCTTGTTAGATTCTGGATCAGCAGTGGAACTGAACCTTCACAGTTAAAACAGGACCCCTAGAGGATGTTTTTATATTCAGTAATATTAACTCAAGATTAAAAAACCCAAGAAAACAAATCCAATTGTCCAGATTGTTTTGGGTCAAGTGCCTATACTAGATTTGAAATCCCAAGACTGCAATGATTAAGAAAATAAATGAGCAAAAAAGATTCTCAGGATTCATATAATACAGAGATATAAAGGTACTGTAACAGGAAAAGAGGGAATGCATGCAGAGATGGCAATACCATCAATAAATTAATTATACTCTCAGAATTCAGATCACACACTTAAGAATATCTCAACAACAAATAAATGGTTTGGAAAATGCACTTCACTTACATCTAATACATAAAGTTATAATGATAACTATTATTTTTATTAGCATCAACAGGCGTTTATTATTTGGAAACATCTGACAAGACTTTGTAAAAATGGGATGCTTATAATAGGACAGGAATAGAGCATTTTCAAAAAGAGAAAAAAATAAATTAACAGGATTATATTTGCACCTGCCTCTAAAGATCACTGGACTCCTGCAGCAATTCAAATTTCCACTGTCTTTGCCACCCATGGCCCACAAATTCTAAGGATGATGAAAACAATGTTTTGGGCAAACAAACTATAGAGATCACTGATTTAAGGATCAATGTTCAAAACACTATTTTTAGAATCAGAAGGGAAAAACAAACATCAAAAATTTTGAAAATTTATTTGTCGCTATAGTAATGCAATTACTGCAGTAGGGCAATGGAAGACACTAGTAATATATGTTGTGAAAAGAAGTGTGTGAAACCTAAACCAGCCTGAAAGCTTGGAGGTCTTTCACACAAGATGCTCCCATATCAGGAGCCCAGCAAAACATTTAAGTGCAGAATATCAGGCCCAAACAGGATGGATCCCTGAGAAGAGAGAAGTAACTGGACCACCTGGTGTGCTTGATGTGACCTAAAAACAACAACAAATACATTATTAAATTCTTCTCTAAGAATCGTCATTTGATTTATTGTTTTTTGGGCCATACCTGGTGATGCTCAGGGGTTACTCCTGGTTATGTGCTCAGAAATTGTTTCTGGCTTTGGGGGACCATATGGGATGCCAGGGATTGAACCCAGGTCTGTCCTGGGTCAGCAAGCGCCCTACCACTGTGCTATCTCTCCAGCCCCAGTCATTTATTTATTTTTAAAATAATTTCTTTATTTGAGCAGCATGATTACAAACATGTCCATAGTTGGGGTTCAGTCATACAATGTACAACCCCTGCACCATTACAACTTTACCTCCACCAATGTCACCATTTCTCTCCTCTCCCACTCACTGCCTGTCTTTGAGGCAGACATTCTATTTCTCTCTCTCTTACTATCATTTTAGTGTAGCTGTTTCTCTAACTGCACTCACAACTCTTTGTGGTAAGCTGCATATCTATTGTGTCTGGATATTATTACAATAATGTCTTTTATTTTTCTTAAATCTCACAGATAAGTGATACTATTTTATGTCTATTTATCTCCCTCTGACTTACTTCACTCAGAATAATAGTCTCCATGTCCATTCATGTATAGGCAAATTTTATAACTGCATTTTCCCTAACAGGTGCAGAGTATTCCATTGTGTAGATGTGCCAGTTTCTTTAGGATAAAGGATACCTGTAAGGATACCTGTTTTGTTTCCAGATTCTGGCTATTGTAAATAGAGCTACAATGAACATAAGAGTGCATAGGGCATTTTTGTATTGTATTTTTATG
Organism: Suncus etruscus; assembly: GCF_024139225.1. Lineage (NCBI taxonomy): Eukaryota > Metazoa > Chordata > Mammalia > Eulipotyphla > Soricidae > Suncus > Suncus etruscus. The sequence goes on from NC_064861.1 coordinate 39,900,833, forward strand.
TTCTTATGGTATATCCCCAAGAGCGGTATTGATGAATCATATGGGAGATCAATTTTCAGATTTTGAGGAATATCCATATTGTCTTTTAAAAAGGTTGGACTAGACAGCATTCTCACCAGCAATAAATGAGAGTTCCCTTCTCTCCACATTTATGCTACCACTGGTTGCTCTTGTTTTGTTTTTGTTTTTGTTTTTTTGTGATGGGTACCAGTTTTGTAGAATAAAATAATAACACATTGTTGTTTTGATTTGCATCTCCCAGATAATTAGTAAGGTGGAAGGAAGACTTATTCATGTGCCTTTCTGTATTTCTTCTTTGAGGAAATGTTTGTTCAACTCGTCTTCCCACTTTTTTGATGGGGTTAGATATTTTATTCTTGTTAATTTCTGCCAGTAACTTGTGTATTTTAGATTTAACCCTTTATCTGATAGGTATTGGGTGAATAGTTACTCCCATTCCATAATGGCCTTTGTATCCTAGTCACTATTTCCTTTGAGGTGCAGAAGTTTCTGAGTTTAATGTATTTTATTTATGTTATCTCTGCTTCCACTTGTTTAGACAGTGGTGTTTCCTCCTTGATGATGCTTTAGTCTCAATGTCATGGTATTTTTGCCGTGTTTTCATCTATATACCTTAAAATTTCAGGCATATCATCAAGGTATTTAATATATTTTTATTTGATGCATAGTGCATGGTGTCAAATGGAGGTCTGAGTTTGCTTTTTTGCATGTGGCTGATCAGTTTTCCCAACATTACTTGTTGCAGAGGCATTTCTTGCTCCATTTTGTGTTCCTTGCCCCTTTATCTAAAATTAATTAATTGTATGCCTGAAATTCATTCTGTGAATACCTGGTCTATTCCATTGATCTGAGTGTCTGTCTTTATTTCAATACCATGTTGTTTTAATGACTAATGTTTTGTAATACAGTTTAAAGTTGGATAGAGTAATGCCTCTCATCTTCTTTTCCCTAAGAATTGCTTTAGCTATTTTTATGCATTTATTGTTCCAAATGAATTTCAGGAGTGTTTGATAGGTATCCTTAGAGGGATTTAAATAAATCTGTATAATGCTTTGATGAGTATTAATTGCCATTTTAATAATGTTAATCCTCCCAATCCATGAACAGGATATATAGCTCCATTTCCTGTGTCCTTTTTATTTCTTGAAACAGTGTTTTGTAGTTATCTTTTTTTTTTTGTGTGTGTGTGTGTTTTTTGGGTCACACCCGGCAGTGCTCAGGGCTTACTCCTGGCTCCAGGCTCAGAAATTGCTCCTGGCAGGCACGGGGGACCATATGGGACGCTGGGATTCGAACCGATGACCTCTTGCACGAAAGGCAAACGCCTTACCTCCGTGCTATCTCTCCAGCCCTGTAGTTATCTTTTTTATAAGTCCTTCATCACTTTAGTTAAATTGACTCCGAAGTATTTGAGTTTCTGTGGTGCTATTGTGAATGAGATTGTTTTTTAATGTCTATATCCTCTACTATTATATGTGTATAAGAAGCCATTGATTTTTTAAAATAATTTTATTGAGACCAATGTGAATTACAAATCTTTCAGTTATATTTAAGGTACACAGTGACAGTAAATTAGGAAGAATATGATTGATTTTTGCATTTTAATTTTGTAGTCTGCCATTTTGCAATATAGTCTATTATTTCTAGAAACTTTTTTGTATAGTCTTTAGAGTTTTCTAAATATACTGTACCATTTGCAAACAAACTCGACTTCTTCCTTTCCTATTTGAATGCCCATGATATATTTTTCTTGCATATGGCAAGTATTTTCAGTACTATGTTAAATAGGAGTAGTGAGTGGGGAGCCTTGTCTTGTACCATATCTTAGAGAAAAGGCTTTCATTTTTGTTTTGTTTGGTTTGGTTTTGGTTTCGGTTTTTGGGGCACAAACGGCAGCGCTCAGGGGTTACTCTTGGCTCTATGCTTAGAAATCGCTCCTGGTAGGCTCGGGGGACCATATTGGATTCCAGGATTTGAACCACTGTTCATCTGCATGCAAGGCAAATGCCCTACCTTCATTCTATCTCTCTGGCCCCAAGGCTTTCATTTTTTTCTCCATTGAGTATATATTGCCATGATCTTGTCGTAAATAGCTCTGACTATATTGAGAAAAGTTTTTTTCCATTCCCATCTTGTTGTGAGTTGTTGTTATGAATAAAAAGGTGTTGGACCTTATCAAATGCTTTCTCTGCATCTATTGATACAATAAAATGGTTTTTAAACTTTCTTTTGTTGATAT